>NC_058083.1:513048583-513215010 GCF_014858855.1 Bufo gargarizans
AGTTTTACTAAATGCTGTCTCCCTATGGGTTGTTCCATTTCGTGTCATTATTTCGAGTTGTTTGGTTCCTTTCTGGAATGGGTCATCCGTTATGAGTCGGGCTCTACGTCTGTTTTGCACTATTTGGATGACTTTCTTTTTGTTTCTCCAGGGTCTGGTGATGGTTGCTTGTTATTGCTGAATCTGTTTTTGGAGAGGATGGCGCAGTTTGGGGTTCCGATTTCCGTGGAGAAAACAGAAGGCCCGGTCACGTGTTTATCGTTTCTGGGTATTGAGATTGACACGGTTGATATGGTTTTCGATTACCGGGTGATAAGCTTCAGAAGCTTTTGGATTTAATTGATGGGTTTTTTGGCAGTTAAGAAGGTTACACTCCTGCAGATGCAGTCTCTTTTGGGTCTCTTGTGCTTTGCTTGTAGGGTGATGCCCATGGGCCGTGTTTTTGCCCGCCGTTTATCTTTAGCCACTAGGGGTGTCCAGTCCCCCCGTCATCGCATCCGGATCACTGCGTCACTGAAGGAGGACTTGAGGGTCTGGAAGGCTTTTCTACGTTCTTTCAATGGTCATACCTGTTACATGTCTGTGGTTACCCCTAACTCTGAACTGTCCCTGTTTTCGGATGCTTCCGGGTCCTGCGGCTTTGGTACGATTTTGGGGGTGGAATGGTGTGCCGGTGAGTGGCCTGACGCATGGCGAGTGAATGGTTTGTGCAAGAACCTTACGTTATTGGAGTTGTTCCCGATTGTGGTGGCAGTGGAGTTGTGGAGGGACCGGTTGTCCAATACGCACGTTTCTTTTTGGACGGACAATTTGAGTGTGGTTTATGCTGTCAATACTTTGTCTTCCTCTTCCCTCCCGGTTCTGGCGTTGCTCCGGCATCTCGTACTTCGGTGCCTTGAGGTGTAATATCTATTTTAGGGCTCGTCATGTTCCTGGTGTTGACAATAAAATTGCTGATGCTCTTTCCCGTTTTCGTTGGCAGGATTTCAGGTCTTTTCTTCCGGGAGCGGATTTGGAGGGCAGGGAATGCCCGTCGTACCTGTGGGACCTGGTGGACAGGAGCTGATGTCGCTGGTTCGATCGTCTGTTTCCCCGGCTACTTGGCAGGCGCATGGTAAGGCGTGGGCTGAGTGGTGGGGGATGGTGAATGACAGGGACGTGGTCTCCCGGGATGACCTGCGGTTGGAGGTCACAATTGATTGGTTATTGCGCTTGCGGGCTACGCGAGTTTCGGCAGCGGTGGCGCAGCGGCGACTGGCGGGTGTCGCCTTTCATTTCAAGTTGCGCGGGTGGGTAGATGTCACTAAGCAGTTCGTCATCCGTCAGGCCATGAGGGGCTGGAGAAAGGAGTTCGTCTCTCGGGAAAGCCGGAGACCGATCTCTTTTAACTTGCTGGGTAGGCTACTGTCTGGGCTCCCCGAAGTTTGCACGTCGCCTTTTGAGGTGGCATTGTTTTCTTGTAGTTTTAGCATAGCCTTCTTTGCGGCCCTGAGGTTGGGTGAATTAGTTGCCCCATCGGGTGGAAAGCCAGGTGGTCTTTCTTATCAGGACGTAGTGTTAGGTGGTGATTCTGTGAGGATTCGGGTCCGGCGGTCCAAGACGGACCAGTTTGGCAGGGGTGCCTGGATTCCGCTATAATCCGGTGTCTGGGATTTCTTGCCCTGTTGGGTTGGTGGGCAGCTATAGTTCAGTTCGCCCGGAGTGCTGTAATTTCTTTGCGCATGCGGACGGTTCTCCCTTGACCAAATTCCAGTTTACCCGAGTTTTGAGGTCTTGTTTGGAGTTGGTTGGGGTGAATCCCAGGGAGTTCGGTACTCATTCATTCCGTATTGGGGCGGCTACGGAAGCCGCTAGGGCTGGTCTACCTGAATCGGAGGTTATGAGAATTGGCAGGTGGAAGTCTGCCTGTTTTGCTAGGTATATTAGACCGGACCTGCTGATATAAAAAAAAAAAAAAAAAAAAAGTGACATGATAGGGGGGAGTGTTATATTTTGTTTCTGTGCATTTTACTTGTCTGTGTTGGTCCATTTGATGGTTATTTACAGGTCTTGTGGTTTTTGTGTGGTGTTTGCTTGGTGCTAACTCTTTTTCTTGCAGGTCCTGGGCGTCCGGCCGTTTGGATCGTGGGCCATTCATATGTTTTCTGGGCGGCGCAGAGAGCTGATTGCCGACCTGGGGGGAGGTCCCTCGGCTTCCGGGAGGTGGATGTGGCCTGGAGAGGAATCCGGGGTTTGCGATGGGCTCAGCTCCTGTCTCAAGTGGTCGAGATCGGTTCGCAGGCCAGTGGCCCGGTTATTTTAGTTCTACATGCTGGGGGGAACGATATGGGTTCTGTTCCCCTGGTGGAATTGTTGGCCCTCGTCAGGTCCGATTTGGAGCGTTTTCCATCGTTTTTTCGTGAGGTGGTCCTGGTCTGGTCTGAGGTTGTTCCTCGGGTGGTATGGCAGGGTGGGGAGGCAGTCGAGAGGTGTAGAAGGACGATTAATGCCCGTATTTCCCGCTTCGTCAGGTCCCGGGGTGGTGTGGTTGTCAGACACAGACAGCTCGAGGGCGATAAACCGCTCGTTAATGAGGCCCGATGGGGTTCACCTGAATGAGATAGGTTTGGATATCTTCCTTTCAGGTATCCAAGATGGGGTGGAGCAGGCCATGTTTTTGTTGGGTGGTGGTCGGAGCCCCGTTTGAGGGCGGTGCTCCTCCTTGGCGGCTAGTTATTGCAGCATAAAGGTGTTGGAGGAGAAATGGGCGAATCCGCCCGCTGGGAGACCAGCGGCTGGCGGAGAGCACGGTTCAAGGTTATAGTTGCCGTTTGAATAAAGCTGTGGCCGATTACCACCCAACAAAATAAAAGGTTAAAAGTTGAACAGTGTCAGTGTCGTTATTGAAGGGGTTAGTTGGGGTGGTATGCGGGGCTAGAGGAAGGTTTGGAGTTCCCCTTCCCATTCCTTATGGTGCCAACAGTCTGGTGGCCACCCGACGGCTTAGGGAGGGTGGGCAGGGACTGGTGGGCCCCCCTCCCCCCTGTTCCCCCCCCCTTTAGAACGTTCTTCCTCTTATGCCTGGGCATGCAGGGGTTAATGTAGGGTTCCGGTTAGGAGAGTGGGCGGTCAGCCGGGAGGGCATATATGCCACTGTCCCGCCTTCCCTCTTCCTCTTTGAGCGGAAGCGCTTTGTCCCTCCCTCCCTCCCCTGTGAGTTAATGGTTTGGTTTATGGTTCGGATGGTGTGCTCAGAAGTGATTCTGGGGAACGGCTATTGAGGCGGAGTGCCTCTTTGGAATGTTTAAGTCACAGCTGGCGGCTAGTTATTGCAGCATAAAGGTGTTGGAGGAGAAATGGGCGAATCCGCCCGCTGGGAGACCAGCGGCTGGCGGAGAGCACGGTTCAAGGTTATAGTTGCCGTTTGAATAAAGCTGTGGCCGATTACCACCCAACAAAATAAAAGGTTAAAAGTTGAACGGTGTCAGTGTCGTTATTGAAGGGGTTAGTTGGGGTGGTATGCGGGGCTAGAGGAAGGTTTGGAGTTCCCCTTCCCATTCCTTATGGTGCCAACAGTCCTCTCTCTCTCTCTGCCCAGTGCTGTGCTGTGCTGTGCTGCTTGCTACTTACCTGCATCTAGTCTGTCAATCTCCTAATGCAGCAGCTGTAGGTTTGTTCCGGCACCCACCCGCCCAGTCTCCTCACACCCCAAATCCAATTAAGACTGATACATTAATTGGCTTATCAACTGAATGAAGTGTTTGGCCCATCACGCACCTTGGGTTTGATTGGCCTGCCTCTTGGGCACATGGATGGGATCCTCAGTTGTTCCTGGAAAGTGACACGTTTGTTTGGAGCAAGTTGGCTGGATGTAACCATTTTGCTTTTCCAGTGCTTTAGTAAGTAAAGTACGCCTGTGTCTCCCTCTTGTGGATTGGATCTTCTGAACAGGATTACTTGGAGGCTAGAAAGTAGTCCATCACTTTCTATGTATCAGCAGCAGCTGCACCTACCTTGTCTGGACAATGGACGGAACACTGCACGTGTCACAGGAGGCTGGTCAGGTCAGAGGTCAAGTAAGGTCAGGTCACTGGATGACATCACAAGGGGCCCTGACGGAACACTCAACAATGGGGCCCTGACATCACAATCAACAATGCCTTTCTTTTTTTTTTTTTTTTTTTTTTCTCTCTCACTACTCTTCACTTCTCCATTCCCTCCTCCTATCTGTCTTTCTGTTTGGCGAGCTTTGGCACCAGGACGTACATGCGAAGTAAAGGCGTGGGCAAAAATAGGCGTGCACAAGGCGGGCGTTGCTATGCAGATGGCGAACACGAAGAGGAGCATGATGGTGATTGCAGAGCGGAGGACGCACGTTCTCCCTGGTTTGTGAGAGAAAGAAGCCTCCTGGACTGTGGCTGGGGCCTGTAGGCTGTCGCTTTGAGAAGTGTTCAGCATTGGGGAGCATCGACCTGGATGGCGAACACGGTTCGGGTTATCACTTATCAAGTGTAGTATCTGTTCTTATACTTCCACTCTGATCAGTGAGGCGCCATGACGGACCGCTACACCATCCACAGCCAGTTGGAGCATCTGCAGTCCAAGTACATTGGCACTGGCCATGCAGACACCACCAAATGGGAATGGCTGGTGAACCAGCACCGTGACTCGTACTGCTCCTACATGGGCCACTTTGACCTGCTCAACTACTTTGCTGTGGCTGAAAATGAGAGCAAGGCCCGAGTGCGGTTTAATCTGATGGAGAAGATGCTGCAACCGTGTGGGCCGCCCATGGACAAGCCAGACGAGTCCTAGAGACTGGGCAGTGACTGGTGCCCTGGACTTGATGCTCTCCTCCCCGTGGTCCGGGGCTTCTTCCATTTAGTTCCCTACCTACGTGGATTTTAGATTCTTTTCTATTGTAATAGAAACATATGAATTGTGCTCAGTGCAGACCAGGCCTTTTTATACTGAATTAAAGCCCCTTTCTGTTCAAAATTAAAAATAATAAAAAAAAAAATCTGTTCATATCAGTTTAATATCTGATACGTCCCCTATCTGGGGACCATATGTTAAATGGATTTTTCGGACAGGGAGATGGAAAAAGAGCTTGCTCTGTCCACTCCAGGCATTGACCTGGTATTGCAGTACCTCCAGGACCGGTGCACCCCTTCTAATCCAGTATCAAAAACCAGAATGAAATTGATTGCAAGCAAGCAGAAAGCTGTGTGTGTGTCCTGCTTCAGTCTGTCCTTCAGCTTTTCCTCTCTCTCTCTCTCTCTCTCTCTCTCTCTCTCTCTCTCTCTCTCTCTCTGCCCAGTGCTGTGCTGTGCTGCTTGCTACTTACCTGCATCTAGTCTGTCAATCTCCTAATGCAGCAGCTGTAGGTTTGTTCCGGCACCCACCCGCCCAGTCTCCTCACACCCCAAATCCAATTAAGACTGATACATCAATTGGCTTATCAACTGAATGAAGTGTTTGGCCCATCACGCACCTTGGGTTTGATTGGCCTGCCTCTTGGGCACATGGATGGGATCCTCAGTTGTTCCTGGAAAGTGACACGTTTGTTTGGAGCAAGTTGGCTGGATGTAACCATTTTGCTTTTCCACTGCTTTAGTAAGTAAAGTACGCCTGTGTCTCCCTCTTGTGGATTGGATCTTCTGAACAGGATTACTTGGAGGCTAGAAAGTAGTCCATCACTTTCTATGTATCAGCAGCAGCTGCACCTACCTTGTCTGGACAATGGACGGAACACTGCACGTGTCACAGGAGGCTGGTCAGGTCAGAGGTCAAGTAAGGTCAGGTCACTGGATGACATCACAAGGGGCCCTGACGGAACACTCAACAATGGGGCCCTGACATCACAATCAACAATGCCTTTCTTTTTTTTTTTTTTTTTTTTTTTCTCTCTCACTACTCTTCACTTCTCCATTCCCTCCTCCTATCTGTCTTTCTGTTTGGCGAGCTTTGGCACCAGGACGTACATGCGAAGTAAAGGCGTGGGCAAAAATAGGCGTGCACAAGGCGGGCGTTGCTATGCAGATGGCGAACACGAAGAGGAGCATGATGGTGATTGCAGAGCGGAGGACGCACGTTCTCCCTGGTTTGTGAGAGAAAGAAGCCTCCTGGACTGTGGCTGGGGCCTGTAGGCTGTCGCTTTGAGAAGTGTTCAGCATTGGGGAGCATCGACCTGGATGGCGAACACGGTTCGGGTTATCACTTATCAAGTGTAGTATCTGTTCTTATACTTCCACTCTGATCAGTGAGGCGCCATGACGGACCGCTACACCATCCACAGCCAGTTGGAGCATCTGCAGTCCAAGTACATTGGCACTGGCCATGCAGACACCACCAAGTGGGAATGGCTGGTGAACCAGCACCGTGACTCGTACTGCTCCTACATGGGCCACTTTGACCTGCTCAACTACTTTGCTGTGGCTGAAAATGAGAGCAAGGCCCGAGTGCGGTTTGCTGAAAATGAGAGCAAGGCCCGAGTGCGGTTTAATCTGATGGAGAAGATGCTGCAACCGTGTGGGCCGCCCATGGACAAGCCAGACGAGTCCTAGAGACTGGGCAGTGACTGGTGCCCTGGACTTGATGCTCTCCTCCCCGTGGTCCGGGGCTTCTTCCATTTAGTTCCCTACGTGGATTTTAGATTCTTTTCTATTGTAATAGAAACATATGAATTGTGCTCAGTGCAGACCAGGCCTTTTTATACTGAATTAAAGCCCCTTTCTGTTCAAAATTAAAAATAATTTAAAAAAAAAATCTGTTCATATCAGTTTAATATCTGATACGTCCCCTATCTGGGGACCATATGTTAAATGGATTTTTCGGACAGGGAGATGGAAAAAGAGCTTGCTCTGTCCACTCCAGGCATTGACCTGGTATTGCAGTACCTCCAGGACCGGTGCACCCCTTCTAATCCAGTATCAAAAACCAGAATGAAATTGATTGCAAGCAAGCAGAAAGCTGTGTGTGTGTCCTGCTTCAGTCTGTCCTTCAGCTTTTCCTCTCTCTCTCTCTCTCTCTCTCTCTCTCTCCTCTCTCTCTCTCTCTCTCTCTCTCTCTGCCCAGTGCTGTGCTGTGCTGTGCTGCTTGCTACTTACCTGCATCTAGTCTGTCAATCTCCTAATGCAGCAGCTGTAGGTTTGTTCCGGCACCCACCCGCCCAGTCTCCTCACACCCCAAATCCAATTAAGACTGATACATTAATTGGCTTATCAACTGAATGAAGTGTTTGGCCCATCACGCACCTTGGGTTTGATTGGCCTGCCTCTTGGGCACATGGATGGGATCCTCAGTTGTTCCTGGAAAGTGACACGTTTGTTTGGAGCAAGTTGGCTGGATGTAACCATTTTGCTTTTCCACTGCTTTAGTAAGTAAAGTACGCCTGTACCGTGTTCATTTTAAGACATGGTTAGATATCATATTCAAGTATCAAAACAATGCCAATGTGACACCTGACCCTGACTCTAACACCTGACTCTGACAACTGACCCTTGACCCTGACTCTCACATCTGAGTTTGACTTATGCTCTTCATAGGTCAGGGTCAAAGTGAGAATGAGTTATAGATATACTATTTATTTGTATGCTAAATCACACAACCAAAGTATGTCTATTGCTGAGCTTATAGCTCTGTGCCTAAAATGCTGTAAGCTAACACATTACAGTGTTATTCGAGTGCATAGCTGATAGCTCAGTGGTAAAGCAATTGCCTCATACTCTGTGTTCAAAACCCCTTTAAGCCGCTAAAAAATGTTTGCATTTTATTAAGCCGCAGACAAGAGGCAAATTTAAATGATATCTGACTTCCTTCTCTTGTCAGTGTCACAAACGATTTTAGGTTTACTGTGGTTTTGTATGCTACATCACTACATGAACCTGACCAGGAATCCAGATTCCCACAGTGGGCTTCACTGAATATTACTTTTTTTTAGTTTTTTTTCAGTGACCACTTTGTGAATCTGATGGTGGAGCAAACAAACTTGTTCGCCCAACAGTTTATAGCCCAATTTCTCCCGAGTCAGAAAATACCTCATATGTGGAGAGTTATCTGCGGGTGTAGAGTGATCTGACGAAGCCAGTGGGTTGGCGAAACACGCGTTGAGTAATCAGCACACTGGGAGCCTCGGGTCACCAGTCCATCACGGGTAATTCATTCATACTGCTTAATTGCCAGTACAGTATAATGTGATGTAGCTGTGCATTCATGCCCTGTTGTGCGGACCTGTCACTATGTATTTTTGTGCATTTTTGATATTGGGCAATGGTTCCCGTTTCTATATGGTCCTCATACAACGCAGGATATTTATGTCCATATGTGTAACATTTGTCCTATCATGTTTAAATCTTGTATTCATTCTGGCTGCACATACATGTATTGCTTGCTGGCACCATTTACCATATATCCCTAGGACTTGTGACCTGTAGTCGCTCCTGTGTGGTCTCTACCAGGGGTTTTGTGGTCCTTGTTTTCACCTATGTTATGTATTTTTTATACCAATAAAGTTTTTTGCTAAATTTCATATGAGACTATTTCCATATTTATCAGAGGCTATTAGTGAGTGCTGTTACGAGTATAGGCCCCTATAATTTATTCTTTATTGCATCTGGGGTACGTGTTGGTTCGGACTGGTGTCAGGAGATCAGGGAGACTGGCTGAGCGTGGAGGAATCTAACAGCCTCCTTGATTTCTCTTTATTCAGTGTTGATAGGGTTAATGACTACTTACCTTTTCTCAGCTGTTGCTCAATGGTTATCACTTCTACCATTTATAGTCTGACCCCACTTTTCTTATTATGCAGTAGATAGCTGTAGATAGCTTCATTTGGGTTTGGCTGAGCTGGTGTGAGGTCGTCTCTGGTGTTCCTGTTCGTCCATCTCCACAGAAGTTAAGTGTTGTGTTTGTTATATTCCCTGTTGTTGTATCTGGGCCTGAGACAGAGACTTTCATTCGTCCATCTGGGGAGGAATGGGTTTTCTCTGGTCCTAACCTTATTCCAGGGCCTTGGTTTCCTGCATATGAATATTCCTACCTTCAAGGTCTATTTATATTGATAGGTAGTTAGGGCCAGGATTAGGGTTCTCTAGGAGGTGACCTGTTTCTTCCCTAGTTTCCAGGCCCAGTTACTGTTCCCCTTCCCTCCTGTGTTCAGTGTGGAGTTTCCCCCACACACTGATCATGACACTCTCTTCGCCTGTACAGGACCCAGCGCAGAAGTGCCTCTCTCCTCCTGTACAGGACCCAGCGCAGGAGCGCCTCTCTCTGCCTGTACAGGACCCAGCGCAAGAGCGCCTCTCTCCGCCTGTACAGGACCCAGCGCAGGAGCACCTCTCTTCGCCTGTACAGGACCCTGCGCAGGAGCACCTCTCTTCACCTGTACAGGACCCAGTGCAGGAGCGCCTCTCTCTGCCTGTACAAGACCCAGCGGCGCAGGAGCGCCTCTCTCCGCCTGTACAGGATCCAGCACTGGAGCGCTCCTCTCCCCTGGCTTTAATGACTGGATCCCCCTCTCTTGTGCAATTCAGGTCCCAGGAATAAGATCTATGGGGTGCAAAAACACAAACATGTCACCACACAGCCACATAAGTAGAACATTTAAGATGAGCCAGTAAACCCCAGACCACATGAAGCCCAAACCTAGGAGCCACATTCCAGACATACATGCCATACAACTCCCTGTAACTGCCTTGAGCTAAATCACAGCAACACCCCCTACTCCAGACGGTGTCGTTCCTATACCCCATAAACATACTACAACAGACGGCCCCCTGACTTTACAGACTACACTAAAAAGTCCTAGGACCGCTCCTCATGCCACCCTACTGTTGCTAAGAGCAGGACAAGTATTCCCACCCCCATCCCATATACCGACACATACCCCACATTGCCAGAACCACTCATCATGCCCCCCTTTCCCACAGACAGCAGCACGAGATCCCCACTGACCCATTTCCCCCCCCCCCCCCATACCATAGTCTCCTCACACACACTGCCCCCACAGAGCCTGGACTCCCCTACATGCCACCTCACTCTTGCACCTCTGATCTTAATGGCTCCCACACGATACTCCCTGCTGACCCCATAGGCCCCAAGACCAGGGACTGCACCCCCGGACACCCCATCTGGCTAGACTGCTCCCCCAGTACTACTGTCTGACCAGGTGTCCTACAGACACACAATTCTCACCATGTGCCCCTTCTCTCACACAGACCGGACATCAGATCTACAGACCATTGTCTGCACCCTGCACCCACCGACTGCTGCTCGAGCCCCTCCAGCGAACTGGTCCCAAGGTACAAACTGTACTAACCACCAAACAGGTCACCATCTGTGCCCGCTACCTATAGCTCTCCCCAACGCCTGGCCAGAATACACCACATGCCCCCCTCACAGATTTACACCCCATAAATATCCCCCCATCCTGCACCCTCACGGCCCCCAGAATACAGCCGGTTCTGTACTGTAACCCCTGTAATTGCACCAGATTCCACTCCATGACCCCACTGCCCCTGAGTGCTCCCCCTGCCCCTCATATATGAGCTCCATATGCCGCCCCTCCCTCGCTCCCCATGAAGCTCTGTGTACTCCAGGACTGCACCACATCCTGGCACACACAGCCCCTCCCCCTTCCACAAGCTCCTGCAGTCCGGTTTGTCAGCACTTCCCACATTTGGTCATGTGACCATGAAGGAGCATGTGACCAGTGACGTCACTGACCTCCTTCTGACAACTCCGTTCTTGCATCTACCCTCGGTGACGTAATGTGACGGTAGAGTCTAAATCCTAGGCAGCTAAAGGACCTGGTCCCTCTGCTGCCTAGGAAATAGCCTGCTCTATGTGAGATTGCTAAATCCTAGCCAGCTAAAGGACCTGGTCCATCTGCTGCCTAGGAAATAGCCTGCTCTATGTGAGATTGCTAAATTCTAGCCAGCAAAAGGACCTGGTCCTTCTGTTGACTAGGAAATTAGCTTATTCTACATAAAAAGGCTGGATACTATAGGATAAATGACCTGGTCCTTCTGCTGCCTAGGAAATAGCCTGCTCTATGTGAGATTGCTAAATCCTAGCCAGCAAAAGGACCTGGTCCTTCTGTTGACTAGAAAATTAGCTTATGCTATATAAAAAGGCTGGATACTATAGGATAAATTACCTGGTCCTTCTGCTGCCTAGGAAATAGCCTGCTCTATGTGAGATTGCTAAATCCTAGGCAGCTAAAGGACCTGGTCCATCTGTTGACTATGAAATTAGCTTATGCTATATAAAAAGGCTGGATACTATAGGATAAAGGACCTGGTCCCTTTGATGACTAGGAAATAGCTTATGCTATATAAAAAGGCTGGATACTATAGGATAAAGGACCTGGTCCTTCTGCTGCCTAGGAAATAGCTTATAATATATACAAAGACTGGATACTATAGGATAAATGACTTGGTCCTTCTGCTGCCTAGGAAATAGCTTGCTCTATGTGAGATTAATAAATCCTAGCCAGCAAAAGGACCTGATCCTTCTGTTGACTAGGAAATTAGCTTATGCTACATAAAAAGATTGGATCCCACAGGATAAATGACTTGGGTCCTTCTGCTGCCTAGGAAATGGCTTATAATATATACAAAGACTGTATCCCACAGGATAAAGGACCTGGTCCTTCTGCTGACTAGGAAATAACATAATATATACAAAAGCTGTATCCCACAGGATAAAGGACCTGGTCCTTCTGCTGACTAGGAAATAACATAATATATACAAAAGATTGGATCCCACAGGATAAATGACCTGGGTCCTTCTGCTGCCTAGGAAATGGCTTATAATATATACAAAGACTGGATCCCACAGGATAAAGGACCTGGTCCTTCTGCTGACTAGGAAATAGCTTATGTTCCCGCTCCTCATAGTATTACAACAAAGTTTTCTACGAATCCACTTCCGATGAATCATCCGAAGTCGATTCGCTCATCCCTAGATGTTAACTTTTCATCTATGGTGTTGTAGTACAGCACCTGTAAACCCCAAGAGTGCCATGGACAAATGTGTGATACTCTGTGTACAGCACTGCAGAGTATTGCAGCGCTATCATCATTAGTCTAATTAATTAGCTGCATGAGTTTACAGCACTTGTTACCAAACAATAATGTCTCTCACATGTAAACACTATGAAGAAGTGTGTCTTATAGCGTGCCATCTAACTTTCAGAGTAGCGTTTAACAAGTGCTGACTGATATACAAAGTATATATTGCTTGTATAGAGAAGCCACACTCTGTATAGATCAGTCTCTAACAGTTGTTGATGGCTCTTGCAAGTACAGAACTTGAATTACTATGATTCTGAAGGACCAAGTAGAGTGTACCACCTACAGTATCTCCAGAGTCGGAGTATGATGAGTATGTTCCAGAAGTAAAAAAGCTGTGAAAGTTCCCCCTTCATTAGATATGGATGCTGGGCTTTGTGCAGGTTTATACACCCTGACTTCTAAGGCTACCCAGACGGATCCGCTCATATAATGCAGACGATGGGATCCGTTCAGAACGGATCCGTCTGCACTATATTGTAGAAAAAATTCTAAGTGTGAAAGTAGCTTCAGACGGATCCGTCCAGACTTTACATTGAAAGTGAATGGGGGACGGATCCGTTTGAAAATTGAGCCATATTGTGTCAACTTCAAACGGATCCGTCCCCATTGACTTATATTTTAAGTCTGGATGGATCCGTTTGCTGAGCGGAGGCCAAACGCTGCCAGACTGATGCGTTCTGAGCGGATCCACATCTACTCAGAATGCATTAGGGCTGGACGGATGCGTTCGGGGACGCTTGTGAGAGCCTTTAAACGGAACTCACAAGCGGAGCCCCGAACGCAAGTGTGAAAGTAGCCCAAGTTTTCTCTATGTATATGCTAGACTTAATGCAATAAAGGACATGGTCCCTCTGTCTGTTATAGATCAGCTCACGTTATCTTGGAACCATAGAATCTTATTTATATCTACAAGGGCCTATATTCTAGAAGCCAGATATTACATCCCTTAGCTTACCAGTACACAAATTAAATGAGAAAATAACATTCAATAGTCTTTTTTCTCACTCATACAGTGTTCATTTTAGGACATGGTCAGATATCATAATCAAGTATCATAATATCAGTGTGAGGCGAAATACTATCTGACCCCGATATCGGAGTTTGACTTTCTTCACAGGTCAGGGTCAAATTCACGATGAGATATGGATTTACTTTTTGAACTGTGTGATTTAGCATTAAAGGGCTTCTGTCACCCCACTAAAGTGATTTTTTTTTTTTGGGCTGGTGAAATTAGTTATATTGCGATATATCACAATATAATTGTGTCACTTACTTTGATCCAGCAGTTTCTTCAAAAAACGAAGTTTTATCATATGTAAATTCGGTCTCTACCAGCAAGTAGGGCGGCTACTTGCTGGTAGCTGCTGCAGAAATCCGCCCCCTCGTCGTGTTGATTGACAGGGCCAGCCGGGATCTCCTCCTCCGGCCGGCCCTGTCGGCATTTCAAAAATCGCGCGCCTCTGTGGATTCGGCGCAGGCGCTCTGAGATGAGGAGGCTCGTCTCCTCAGCACTCCCTCAGTGCGCCTGCGCCGATGACGTCTTCTATTTCGGTGATGTCATCGGCGCAGGCGCACTGAGGGAGTTCTGAGGAGATGAGCCTCCTCATCTCAGAGCGCCTGCGCCGAATCCACAGAGGCGCGCGATTTTTGAAATGCCGACAGGGCTGGCCGGAGGAGGAGATCCCGGCTGGCCCTGTCAATCAACACGACGAGAGGGCGGATTTCTGCAGCAGCTAGCAGCAAGTAGCCGCCCTACTTGCTGGTAGAGACCGAATTTACATATTATAAAACTTCGTTTTTTGAAGAAACTGCTGGATCAAATTAAGTGACACAATTATATTGAGATATATCGCAATATAACTAATTTCACCAGCCCAAAAAAAAAATATCACTTTAGTGGGGTGACAGAAGCCCTTTAAAATAAATACTTGAGCGCAAAGTGGGTTTACTTACGTTAAATTGCATTAGTGGGTTCACTTCCTTTATAATGCAATAAGCGATTCACTTATTTTATAGTGCATTGGAAGTTCACATACTTTAGTGGGCAATAAGGGATTCACTTCCTTTAGGTTGCAATAGGTGTTTACTATATTTGGAGTGCAATAAAGGGTTCATTTACTTTACAGTGCAATAGGGAGCTCACTTTAGGGTGCAACAGGGGTTTGCTTACTTAAAGGGGTTGTCTCACTTCAGTAAGTGGCATTTATCATGTAGAGAAAGTGAATACAAGTCACTTACTAATGTATAGTTATTATCTGTGACGAAAGCACCTTCATCACTGGGAGTTGGAGAGGTCTGCTTGCCAGTCTCTTGCCCTGTGACGCAATTAACAAGCACAAGGGACATTGCCTGTGACGCAATTAACAAGCACCATGGGCATTGCTTGTGATACATTTAACAAACACAATGGGCCTTTTTAAATTGACGAACGCCCAGCGGGGCTTGGTCATCGACCGCATGGAACTATGTCCGGCCCCTTAATCCAATCATCTCCAGGATAGAGAGGAGGGATTTTTACTGTTTATATGGGAGTGTGTTATATCGTACTGTATATTGATTGGTCACTGTATTTAGTGTGCCTGTCCTCCATCAGGTCCCCAGGGGAGTAGCCCTTGCTGGAGGACGTGCATAAAAGGCCGAGCTGTGGCCATCAATAAAGGAGTCCTGCTTTACCCCTTCATGAAGTCTTGGCTCATGTTTGGGGAATGCGATAACTACACTCTTGCGGATTGCTATAGCACAATACTCCCCTGAGTATAAGCTCTTGTAAGAACTTGTTAATGGTTCCTGCTCTATGGATTTAGGAGAGGTTCACCCACTGGAAGCTAAAGCCCGGTCTTGGGTCCAGCGTGGGTGGAGGACGGCGAGACCCTAACCAAGCTGCGGCGGTTTGTGGGGTCTGTGGTGGTTATGGTGTCCGGTGGAGTGCTTGGAGCCCTCTGGAAGCACTAGGAGCATCCGTCAGCGGAAGGTGCCCAGTCGGGGTGGCAGGCGTTCCGTTACATTATCCATATTGCTACCTTTGTTGGCTGGATTCTTTTTTCCATTATGTTATACACTGCTCGTTTCCATGGTTACAGACAACCCTGAAATCCATCAGTGATGGTCTTGCTTGCACATTATAGGAAAAAGCACTAGTGTATGTACGCTCCCATGGACCCGGCCACCAGAGAGGACCCGGCCACAGATGGATTGCAGGGTGGTCTTTAACCATGGAAACGAGCCGTGTATGTGATAGAAAAATTAATCCAGCCAGCAAAGGAAGCAATATGGACAATCACAATACATTAGCAAGTACCTTATATTAACTTTCTCTACATGATAAATGTGACTTACTGAAGTGAGACAACCCCTTTAAGGATACAATAGAGGTACAAAGTGGGTTTACTTCATGTTTTTTTGTTAATTGCTATGTGATTTAGCAGCACATATACATTATATATGAAACTCCTTTGACACTGATGGGTGAGAAAAGTCACACATCAAAGTCAAACATAATTTGCATTTGTCTCCTAGCTAGGGTTAACAAAATAAATTTTTTCAAGGTTTCTATTGGGTCTTGAACCTAAAGACGCGTTTTTATGCGCGTTTTTTGTAATAGTAAACGCGCGTTTGTGTCATTGACTGCAGTGTCCTATGGCCACAAACGCGCGTCAAAACGCCCCAAAGAAGCTCAAGTACTTGTTTGAGCGTCGGGCGTTTTACAGCGCGTTCGTATGCGCTGTAAAACGCCCAGGTGTGAACCATTCCCATAGGGAAGCATTAGATTTCATGTCTTGAGCGTTTTACAGCGCGTTTGAACGCGCTGTAAAACGCTCAGGTGTGAACCCAGGGTTAAGGTATAGGCTGAACTCTGAGTAGTTATGGATTTTCTTTCACTATGTGATACAGCAGACAAATACAGGAACTCTTTAAATAATTTTGAATCTGACGCTGACCAAAGAGGAAAGTCAGACATCAAAGTCAAACATCATTTTAATTGGTCTCCTAGCTAGGGTTTAAAAAAATTAAAATAAATTATATAATTTAACAAAAGTCAGCAGCACTTCTTGCTGGGAGATTAAAGCTGTATTTTATGTATCGAACAAGGAGGACAAAACTCCCTTCCCAAGTCGCAGTGATTCACGCTGCATTCAGCGCGTCTCCCAATACCTAATGCGCAGCAAGGAGTGCTGCGGACTTTTATTGTTTATTCATCATCTATATGTGTATGTTATTTTTTTAGGTTTGTATCGGGTCTTGAACATATTAGACTTATACACAGAAACCTTATCATTGCCTTATAGGCTCAGCCTGAAAGGATCATGGATCTTCTCTAGCTATGTGATTTTCCATAAAAATACACAAATTCTTTTTGAATCTGACCAGTGAGTAGTCAAAGTCAAACATCATTTCAATTTGTCTCCTAGCTTGGGTTTAAAAATATATTTTTGTTATTAAGGTTTCTATTGGGTCTTGAACTCAAAAACCTTTGGTTTGCAATGCAGCAATGTTAACTCCGAGCTATAGGCTCTTTTATAGTTCTATGAGCTCTCGCAAATAAGTCTTTCTATAACTCATTCTGACTGACCCTGACCTGTGAAGAAAGTCCGGTGTCAGAGATAGGATTTTGCCTTACATTATTCTGATACTTGACTATGATATCTGACAATGTCCTAAAATGAACCCTGTACATTTGGATCTGATAGTTTTTAATGGTCCAACTGTAAATCAACACTACAAACCAATATTTCTAAGAAAACTTTTTTATTGACACAAAATACAGCATAAACAATGTTCCTTAATTGTAGTGGACATACCAAACATTTTTAAGCCATACAGAACCACTGCGTTTGTTTGTCATTAAATTTTTTGTGTACAGTATATTACTACCTCCAAAACAATGTTGCGCAACCATGTTTTGCATTTAATAAATTAAATTTTTTTATTATTACATGATTACAAAAAAATCGTATGATGCAACAAATCACATTGGAATAAAAAGTGTGCACCAGTAGTGAAAAACTCTATTAATTCAAATACATTAATAGTTCATATTTAGACATAAAATATAACCATATCAATAACCAAATCATAAGTGCAAATTACTATATGTTGGGTCTCAAAGAAATAAAAAGAAAAAACTAAGTGCAAATAATAAATACTGTATTTACATATGTATATATATTTATATCCTCATAACCTACATTTAACCCCTTAAGGACCCGGCTCATTTTCACCTTAAGGACCAGGCCATTTTTTTTGCAAATCTGACCAGTGTCACTTTAAGTGCTGATAACTTTAAAACGCTTTAACTTATCCAGGCCAACAATATTGTTTTTTCGGCACATATTGTACTTCATGACACTGGTAAAATAAAGTAAAATTTAAAAAAAATTATTTATAAAAAAAAAAATAATAATTACCAAAAATTTGTAAAAAATTGCAAATTTCCAAGGTTCAATTTCTCTACTTCTATAATACATAGTAATACCGCCAAACATATTTATTACTTTACATTCCCCATATGTCTACTTCATGTTTGCATCATTTTGGGAATGATATTTTATATTTTGGGGATGTTACAAGGCTTAGGGGTTTGGAAGCAAATCTTGAAATTGTTCTGAACTTTTCAAAAACCCAAATTTTAGGGACCAGTTCAGGTCTGAAGTCACTTTGTGAGGCTTAGGGCCCATTCACACGTCTGTTTTTTCTTTCCTGATCTGTTCCGTTTTTTGCGGAACAGATCAGGACCAGATCTGGACCCATTCATTTTCAATGGGTCCTGGAAAAAAAATAGGACAGCACAATGTGTGCTGTCCGTTTCCGTTGTTCCGTTCCGCATGTCCGTTTAAATATAAAACATGTCCTATTCTTGTCCGCAAAATTCGGATCCTGGTACAATACAAAGTCAATGGATCCGCAAAAAACGGAAGACATTCGGATGTCATTCCGTATGTCATCCGTTTTATGCGGAATCCGTTCCTGGAAACACAAATTTTTATTTATTTTTTTTTCAAAGAAATCCAAAAAACTTTATTTGATTATTGAACTTTATACATGTTTCCGTTTTTTGCGGATCCGCAAAAAACGGATGACATACGGAAACATTTTCAGGAACAACGGATCCGCAAAAAACGGACCGAAAATCGGGATATAGTAAAATACTGACGTGTGAATGTAGCCTTATATAATAGAAACCACCCAAAAAGACACCATTCTAGAAACTACACCCCTCAAGGTATTCAAAACTGATTTTTACAAACTTTGTTAACCCTTTAGGTGTTCTACAAGAATTAATGGAAAATACAGATACAATTTCAAAATTTCACTTTTTTGGCATATCTTTTTTTTCCAGTTACAAAGCAAGGGTTAACAGCCAAACAAAACTCATTATTTATGGCCCTGATTCTGTAGTTTACAGAAACACCCCATATGTGGTCGTAAACCGCTGTACGGGCACACGGCAGGGGGCAGAAGGAAAGGAATGCCATACGGTTTTGGAAAGGCAGGTTTTGCTGGACAGTTTTTTTGACACCATGTCCCATTTGAAGCCCCCCCTGATGCACCCCTAGAGTAGAAAATCCATAAAAGTGACCCCATCTAAGAAACTACACCCCTCAAGGTATTCAAAACTGATTTTACAAATGTTGTTAACCCTTTAGGTGTTCCACAAGAGTTATTGGCAAATAGAGATGACATTTCAGAATTGGAATTTTTGGGCAAATTTTCCATTTTACTATTTTTTTTCCAGTTACAAAGCAAGGGTTAACAGCCAAACAAAACTCATTATTTATGGCCCTGATTCTGTAGTTTACAGAAACACCCCATATGTGGTCGTAAACCGCTGTACGGGCACACGGCAGGGCGCAGAAGGAAAGGAATGCCATACGGTTTTTGGAAGGCAGATTTTGCTGGACTGTTTTTTTTTTTTACAATATGTCCCATTTGAAGTCCCCCTAGAGTAAAAACTCCAAAAAAGTGACCCCATTTTAGAAACTACGGGATAGGGTGGAAGTTTTGTTGGTACTAGTTTAGGGTACATATGATCTTTTTGTTTCTCTATATTACACTTTTTGTGAGGCAAGGTAACAAATAGCTTTTTTGGCACCGTTTTTTTTTTTGTTATTTACAACATTCATCTGACAGGTTAGATCATGTGGTATTTTTATAGAGCAGGTTGTCACGGACGCGGCGATACCTAATATGTATACAATTTTTTTTATTTATGTAAGTTTTCCACAATGATTTCATTTTTGAAACAAAAAAAAATAAATCATGTTTTAGTGTTTCCATAGTCTGAGAGCCATAGTTTTTTCAGTTTTTGGGCGAATATCTAAAGTAGGGTCTCATTTTTTGTGGGATGAGATGACGGTTTTATTGGCACTATTTTGGGGTGCATATGCCCTTTTGATCGCTTGCTATTACAGTTTATGTTACATAAGATGACAAAAAATAGATTTTTTTACACCGTTTTTATTCAAAAAATTTTACGGTGTTCAACTGAGGGGTTAGGTAACGTGATTTTTTTATAGAGCCGATCGATACGGACGCGGCGATACCTAATATGTATACTTTTTTTATATTTAATGTATGTTTTACACAAGGATTTCATTTTTGAAACCAAAAAAAAATAAATCATGTTTTAGTGTTTCCATAGTCTAAGAGCCATAGTTTTTTCAGTTTTTGGGCGATTATCTTGGGTAGGGTATGATTTTTGCGGGATGAGATGACGGTTTGATTGGCGGCGCTATTTTGGGGTGCATATTACTTTTTGATCGCTTGCTATTACACTTTTTGTGATGTAAGGTGACAGAAAATTGTTTATTTAGCACAGTTTTTAATTTTTATGGTGTTCATCTGAGGGGTTAGCTCATGTGATATTATTATAGAGCTGGTCGATACGGACGTGGCGATACCTAATATATATACCTTTTTTTTTATTTATGTAAGTTTTACACAATAATATTTTTGAAACAAAAAAAAAATCATGTTATAGTGTCTAGTTTTTTATTTATTTTTTGGGCCATTGTCTTATGTAGGGGCTAATTTTTTGCGGGATGAGGTGACTGTTTGATTGGTACTATTTCGGCGTACATGCAACTCTTTTGATCACTTATCACCTTTTTTGGGAAGTAAGGTGGGCAAAATTTCAATTTCCTGATAGTTTTTATTTTTATGGAGTTCACCGTGCGGGGAAAGTAACCTGACCGTTTTATAGATCAGGTTGTTACGGACGCAGCGATACCCAATATGTGTAGTGTATTTAATTTTTTTAATTTTTATTCAGTGATAAATGTGATTTTATTATCTTTACTTTTTTTTTTTTTTTACATTTTTGGGACCCAGACCCACTTGGTTCTTGAAGATCCAGTGGGTCTGATGTCTGTATAATACAGTACAGTACAATATATTCTACTGTACTGTATTTTACTTACATTGAACAGATCTATGCTTTTAGCATAGATCTGTTCAGCACCATGGACAGCAGGACGCCTGAGAAGGCGTCCTGTTGCCATGGGGACCTTCCCCGTCTGCCACAACTAAGCAGACGGGGAAGGAGGGGAGCTCCCTCCCTCTGTCCCCCCATCCATCTGGGGGCTGCAAAGGCACAGCAGCCCCCCGATGGCAGAGGGGGGGAGCTCCCCGACTTAACCCTTTCCATACCGCGGTCCGTACGGACCGCGGTATGGAAAGGGTGAAATGGCTAAACGGCTGACATCGCAGCGATGTCAGCCGTTTATAACAGAGTGTCAGCAATTTCCTGACACTCTGGTAAACCACTGGACACCAATGAAAATTTAGCGGGAGGCGGGCGGGGGATCGCGATCCCGCAACTGCCGCACCGCCCCCCTGCACATAAATGAATTCAGGGGTGCAGGGGGGTTAAAAAATATTAGATTTTGGACATTTTTAGGTTTCTGATCCCTGCGGTCAGGGACCGCAGGGATCAGAAACTACATAAAGCGCTGCAAACCGCAGGTCTGAATTGACCTGCGGTTTGCAGCAATCGCCGATATGGGGGGGGGACCCCCATATCGGCGAGCCTGAGTGGCTGGCTGTGTGTAACAGCCGGCACTCAGCGCTGTCACGTCTGCAGACATGGTGACAGTTTAATGCCAGGACGAGTATACTCGTCCAAGGTCCTGAACGTGTTAAAGGGAATCTGTCACCTGCTTTTACCATTTTAAGCTGGCACCATCGCTATGTTCACTAAAGTACATTATTTCCAGAAGTCATCTTTTTACTTTATTTCGTTTTGTCCTTTTGATATAAAAGCGCTTTTTATGATATGCTAATGAGGCGCCAAGGTGCCCAGAGGGGCGTTTTTTCCCCTCTCCGTTGCCCAGTGACGCCCCCCTGCAGTGCCCCTCCTGATCCTCAAATAACCTCCCACAGCCCGGCAAACGGTTCCGCCCCCTCCCCACGTCATAGTCTACCTTCTAGAAATGCCCCGTCCTTCTTCCTGTCTGCTAGAAAACTCGCGCACGCGCAGTACCGCCTGCGCGATCATCAACCTCCTCAGGGCAACAGCGCTCAGGTTACATCACTGGGCTCAGCGCATACCCAGTGAGACTTTTGAGGCTGTTGCCCTCAGGAGCTTGATGATCGCGCAGGCGGTACTGTGCCTGCGCGAGTTTTCTGTCCGCCAACAGGAAGAAGGACGGCTGCACACTCTCCCCGGTCAACCAAGTCCGCTGCCTTGGAGTGACCTTGGATTCTGCCCTCTCCTTCAGACCGCACATCCAAGCCCTTTCCACCACCTGCCGCCTCCAACTCAAAAACATCTCCCGCATCCGCGCTTTCCTTAACTTTGAATCTGCGAAAATGCTTGTACATGCGCTCATCATCTCCCGCCTGGACTACTGCAACATCCTCCTCTGTGGCCTTCCATCTAGCACTCTCGCACCCCTCCAATCTATCCTGAACTCTGCTGCCCGACTAATCCACCTCTCACCCTATTACTCCTCTGCCAATCCCTTCACTGGCTCCCCATTGCCCAGCGAATCCACTTCAAAGTACTAACAAATACATACAAGGCCGTCCATAACCTGTCCCCTCCCTACATCTCTGAGCTACTTTCCTGATACACCCCCACACCCAATCTCCGATCCTCACACGACCTCCTTCTCTCCTCTTATCACCTCTTCCCACAATAGCCTCCAGGATTTCTCCCGTGCATCCCCCATACTCTGGAACTCGCTACCCCAACATATCAGACTCTCACCTACAGTGGAATCCTTCAAAAGAAACCTGAAAACCCACCTCTTCAGACAAGCCTACAACCCGTGACCCTGCTGCCTCTATACCGCCATGACCAACTTCACCCGCACCTACTGTGTCCTTCTGCCATACCATGTAGATTGTAAGCCGTCACGGGCAGGGCCCTCTCTCCTTCTGTACCAGTCTGTAACTCGTCTTGTTCATGCTTAGTGCAATTGTCTGTATTATGTATGTGCACCGCTTATCACATGTACAGCGCTATGGAATGAATGGCGCTTTAATAATAAATAATACGTTTGCCTTGTATTTGTCTGGATTTTTAAACCGAATGAAATAAAAGTTTGCTTGTTTTTTGGAGCCGAACATCATTTCGTTTTCTTGCTATGGTTACTTACACATAATCTGCAACAGCTCCATATCTTCTTACTGGCATGTTGACGCAAATTTATGTCACATGTCGTTAAGGGGTTAAAGAGATGCTCAATCCATGTGCATAACGAAATAAAAATTAAGATGACAAGTGCATAACAAGGGTAAAAAAAAAAAAATTACAGAATATAAGCATATGATGCTGTGAACGAGGTGACTTGATCCATTCAATCTTCAAGAAAGCAAATGTAAGAAGCCAACTGAAACCTGTTTAAAATAAAGGGAAAAAAGTGAATATATAAACCAGAAAGAAAGCCTGAAAAATTTACTAGGCAAATATAAAAAGTACCTTTCATACAATATCCATTCTTTAGCGTTTTCCCTAAGGCTCGATGTTCTCAGGAAACATCACCACCAGGTATCTTTCTGGTAACGCGCGTCAACCCCTATTGTTGTCTGCCTCCGAAATGACCAGACCCTGCACCTGCAAAAAAATTAGCCTCAAAAATGAATGTCTTGCTCTTATCCATGTCACATTTCTATCAAAATGTTCATTTAAATACCGTATTTTTCGCCCTATAAGACGCACCGGCCCATAAGACGCACCTAGGTTTTTGGGGAGGAAAATAAGAAAAAAATTAATTTTTAGCTTTTGGTGGGTTTGGAACTAATGGTGGTCTGTGGGTGGCACTATTACTGGGGATCTGTGAAGGACACCGTTATGGGCGGGATCTGTGGATTACGGACACTGTTATGGGGGGGGGGATCTGTGGATGACGGACACTGTTATGGGGGGGGGATCTGTGGATGACGGACACTGTTATGGGGGGGGATCTGTGCATGACGGACACTGTTATGGGGGGGGGATCTGTGCATGACGGACACTGTTATGGGGGGGGGATCTGTGCATGACGGACACTGTTATGGGGGGGGGATCTGTGGATGACTGACACACTGTTACAGGGGGGGGGGGATCTGTGGATGGCACTGTTATAGGGGGGGGGGGATCTGTGGATGGCACTGTTATAGGGGGGGGGGGGATCTGTGGATGGCACTGTTATAGGGGGGGGGGGATCTGTGGATGGCACTGTTATAGGGGGGGGGGATCTGTGGATGGCACTGTTATAGGGGGGGGGGATCTGTGGATGGCACTGTTATAGGGGGGGGGGGATCTGTGGATGGCACTGTTATAGGGGGGGGGGGGATCTGTGGATGGCACTGTTATAGGGGGGGGGGATCTGTGGATGGCACTGTTATAGGGGGGGGGATCTGTGGATGGCACTGTTATAGGGGGGGGATCTGTGGATGGCACTGTTATAGGGGGGGGATCTGTGGATGGCACTGTTATAGGGGGGGGGGATCTGTGGATGGCACTGTTATAGGGGGGGATCTGTGGATGGCACTGTTATAGGGGGGGGGATCTGTGGATGGCACTGTTATAGGGGAGGGGATCTGTGGATGGCACTGTTATAGGGGGGGGATCTGTGGATGGCACTGTTATAGGGGGGGGATCTGTGGATGGCACTGTTATAGGGGGGGGATCTGTGGATGGCACTGTTATAGGGGGGGGGATCTGTGGATGGCACTGTTATAGGGGGGGGATCTGTGGATGGCACTGTTATAGGGGGGGGGATCTGTGGATGGCACTGTTATAGGGGGGGGATCTGTGGATGGCACTGTTATAGGGGGGGGATCTGTGGATGCACTGTTATAGGGGGGGGATCTGTGGATGGCACTGTTATAGGGGGGGGATCTGTGGATGGCACTGTTATAGGGGGGGGATCTGTGGATGGCACTGTTATAGGGGGGGGGATCTGTGGATGGCACTGTTACAGGGGGGGGGGGATCTGTGGATGGCACTGTTACAGGGGGGGGGGGATCTGTGGATGGCACTGTTACAGGGTGGGGGATCTGTGGATGGCACTGTTACAGGGTGGGGGATCTGTGGATGGCACTGTTACAGGGTGGGGGATCTGTGGATGGCACTGTTACAGGGTGGGGGATCTGTGGATGGCACTGTTACAGGGTGGGGGATCTGTGGATGGCACTGTTATATATGTGCCATCCACAGCCCCCCCAGCCCAAAACAGTGGCATCCACAGACACCCCCCCCCCCCTAACTGTGCCATCTACAGATCAGCTCACCCACCCGCCGCCGCCCCCGCCGCTAATATTACATGTCTTATTCGATTAAAATGTATTAGATATGCCCCCTCACTCCTATATTGCTAATAGTACCTTACATCCTATTCCTAGCTTCTGTAATGCAGGCCGGGCGGCCGGCGCGTCACTCGCTGACGTCACTTGCCTGCGCCGCCTGCTTCATTCATAAAGTAGGCGGCGCAGGCACGTGACATCAGGGAGTCACGCTGCCGCCCGCCCGTCCTGCATTACAGAAGCTAGGAATAGGATGTAAGGTACAATTAGCAATATAGGAGTGAGGGGGCATATCTAATACATTTTAATCGAATAAGACATTTAATATTAGTATATCGGAGCGGCGGGGAGGAGCTATAGTACATTGATTGCACCGCCCCGCCGCTATTCCCGGCCCCCAGCTCCTCCTCCAGTCCCTCCCCCAGCCCCAGCGTACGCTACATCGCATCCAGCGATGTCAAATTGTCCGCATTCGCCCCATAAGACGCAGGGGCATTTCCCCCCCGATTTTTTGGGGGGGAAAAGTGCGTCTTATGGGGCGAAAAATACGGTAGTTCAAGTGGCTATCAGTTTATTAAACATTTCCATATTGGAAAAAAAATAAAAAATAAAAATCACACTTCCACAAAATACATGCTTTTAACAGCTTGCCGCACACCTAACGCCGAAAAGGCGTCATTGCTGCGGCACTCTCAGGCTACACTAACGCCGATTGGAGTCATCTCGCGTGAGCCGAGATTTCCTGTGAACGCGCGCTCACAGGATCGCGTAGTTCACAAGTTCACCTGCAGCCTGCCGGCCGGGATCATTGGCTGGCAGGCTGTGGATTTTTGAATCGACCAATGAAATGGTTATGTCAGACGCTATTTTGAAAGTAGCACCAAATCACCACACTACACATTAGATATTACCCTGTCATTTATTAACCCCATATTTAGCACCTGATCACCCATATTAGACTCCCTGATCGCCCCCTTATCCACCCCCCCTGTAAGGGTCCCTCATCTCTGCCAGGTAGTTAGCTACTTGCTAGGTAGTTTAGCGCCCTGCCCACCGCACCACATTCACTGATTAGTCGCTGATTAGCGTCATCGCTGTCGCTAATCAGCACTAGTACTATATAGTATCTGTAAGTGATCAATACTGATTGCAATCAGATCTATATAAGTACATTAGGGTCACCTTAGGTTCTACAAAAAAAAAACGCAGTGTTCGCCCGATCAGGCCTGATCTTGTGCGCACACTTGCGTTGAGTCCGCCCCACCGCAGTGACAGAATTTTTTTTTTTCTGATCACTGCAAAAACACCGTAAAATCGCTGCGCAGCTATAAAAGATCAGTTTTGAGCTTTTTGGGTCTTTATTAGCGATCGCAGCTTTACTTCGCAAGCACTCCTTTTTACTAGGTAGGTTTGCTCTTTTTCCCGGGTAGTCTCAGAGGAATACCCCCTAAATTTAGTGAACCCAAAATGTCAAACAAGGGGTATTCCGCTGAAGAGGCCTACAGGATTCTGGCCGTGATGGATGAAAGCGATGGGGACGCCTCATCCGCTGAATCCAGTGGTTAAGAATATGAACCTGTAGACAGCAGTGGCACTCTAACCGCTAGCGAAGATGACGAGGTAGAGGTCCCTGCTACGGTCAGGCGTACCCGATCCCATGTCAGAGTTCTGCATACCCCGCATGATGATCCTCATTTGCAGCAGAGTGGTGCTAGCGCTGATCTTGTTTATGGTGCGGCATACACCAGCAGCGCAGCACACCCTGGACCTTCTACCAGCACTGCTGTATTCCCTGGTGAAGTGGCGAGCACCAGAAGGGCAGTTCCAGCTGGTACGGTGGCACGTGCAATAACTCCCCCGTCGCAGCCACCGCGTTCACAGGCCCGTAGAACCCTTAGTCTCCCAGAGGTGCTGGCAAATCCTAATTGGCAATCCCCTGCTTCCGCCGCACCCGTATTGCCCCCTTTCAACACCCAGTCCCGAGTTCGCGTGGAGACTGCTCATTTAGGATCGGCCCTTCAGTTTTTTGAGCTTTTCTTCACCGCGGATCTCTATGACCTAGTTGTGGCAGAAACCAACCGCTACGCCACACAGTTTATTACCGCCAATCCGGAAAGCTTCTATGCCCAGCCTTTCCGGTGGAAACCAGTCACAGTTTCCGAGTTTAAAATTTTGTTGGGCCTTCTCCTCAGCATGGGTCTAACAATTTTTTTTTTATTGCGGTCATATTGGTCTAAAGACCCAATACATTACATGCCCATGTTCTCTGCTGCAATGTCTAGGGCGCATTTTGAGGCCATCATGTGCTTTATGCATTTCGCTGACAATAGCACCTGTCATCCAAGAGGCCACCCTGCTTATGACCGGCTCCATAAAATTCGGCCCCTCATAGACCATTTGTCATCCAGATTTGCAGATGCGTATACCCCTAATCAAAACATCTTCATAGACGAGTCCCTAGTACATTTTACCGGGCGCCTTGGCATAAAACAGTACATCCCCAGCAAGCGCGCCCGGTATGGGGTCAAACTGTATAAGCTCTGTGAAAGGGCCACAAGCTATACATATCGTTTTAGGGTCTATGAGGGAAAAGACTCAAAACTGGAGCCGGTCGGATGTCCTGACTACCTGGGGAGCAGTGGCAAGATTGTCTGGGACTTGGTGTCACCCTTACTCCACAAGGGGCACCACTTATACATGGACAATTTTTACTCAAGCGTGGCCCTCTTTCGGCACTTACATCTAGTCGGAATTCAATGCTGTGGCACCGCGCGACCTAGTCGTCGGGGCTTTCCCCAACGGCTCGTTAGTACCCGACTTGCACGGGGGGAGAGGGCTGCCTTGTGTGACCAAGAACTGCTCGCGGTGAAGTGGAGGGACGTTTACCTTCTGTCCACCATTCACGCAGACACGACTGTACAAATTGAAAGGGCAACTGGAGTAATTGTAAAACTCCTCTCTGTCCACGACTATAACCTTCACATGGGAGGGGTGGACTTCAATGACCAGATGTTGGCTCCCTATTTAGTTTCCCCGACGCACCAGACGGTGGTATAAGAAGGTGTCTGTATATTTGATCCAATTGGCTCTGTATAATAGTTTTGTTCTCTACAGTAAGGCTGGGAGAACAGGATCCTTCCTAAAATTCCAGGAAGAGATCATTTCGGAAAATCCTGTATCCAGGAGGATCCGTGCCCCAAGGCCCTGATGTAGTGAGCCGGCTACATGGCAGACACTTCCCATCTGTCTATCCTGGTACCCCAACTCAACATTCCCCAAGAAAAAGATGTTGTGTCTGTAGCAGGGGTGGAATAAGGCGAGACACCACCTTTTTTTGGCCTGACTGTCCTGACCAGCCTGCCCTATGCATAGGGGAGTGTTTCTGCAAGTTCCACACTCAGGTACACTATTAGTGTAGGGATTGCATCACACAGGACAGGTACACTGGGCTATTAGGGCCCTTTCACACAGAGCTGCCACAAACCTCTCCTTTCACCTGGGACAAAGTGCATAATGTACTTCGCCACATCTCTGGGCGATTTGCGCTTTGCACATTGTCCCATGGGGAAGGAGAGGTTTGTCTTATAAAGATGTAAAAAAAAAAAAAAAAACACCGGTAAGCAAAAAAAGTTATTGTTCAGTTTCAAAAGTTTATAAAAGTTAATGCTCTCTAAAGTTAATGTTAATAAATTTATTGCGTTGTGGCCTGTTTTTTTTTTTTACCTTCTAGGTGGACCAAGCGATCAAGCAGCTGCAGCACTGATGTGCATTCTGACAGAAGCATTGCGCTGCTGTCAGATTACACAAAAGTCGGTGTATGCGGCGCTGCAAGACGAGATTTCTACTCTGCAGTAACAGATACGTTTGCCAAGGCATACGAGCTGAGGGGGAGGCGGCGTTCCTATGCTTTGGCAAACACTTTGTATATATAAAAAAATTAATAAATCCCGGCAATGATTTATTCATCCACATCGATTGATGTGAATGGAGAAATCTGGTTTGCCAGGGCATACGAGCTAAGTGGGTATGGATGTTGGGCGGAGCTCCTATGTCCTGGCAGACGCCTTTCCCCTCTTTTTTTTGGCAGAGATTTTTTACATCCACATTGATCGATGCGAATGAAGAAATCTGTGCCGTACATTTTTTCTTTCAGCCCTGTATGCTTAATATAAGGAGAATAGCAGAAACTCCTAATGCTGGCCATACATGTAATGACTGCGGAGACCCTCAAATGCCAGGGCAGTACAAACACCCCACAAATGACCCCATTTTGGAAAGAAGACACCCCAAGGTATTCGCTGAGGAGCATATTGAGTCCATGAAAGATTGAAATTTTTGTCCCAAGTTAGCGGAAAGGGAGACTTTGTGAGAAGAAAAAAATAAATAAATAAATACATTTCCGCTAAGGCTACTTTCACACCTGCGTTCGATCGGATCCGTTCTGAACGGATCCGCTCATATTAATGCAGACGGTGGCTCCGTTCAGAACGGATCCGTCTGCATTATAACTTAGAAAAATTTTCTAAGTGTGAAAGTAGCCTGAGCGGTTCAGACTTTACATTGAAAGTCAATGGGGGACGGATCCGCTTGAAGATTGAGCCATATGGTGTCATCTTCAAGCGGATCAGTCCCCATTGACTTACATTGTAAGTCTGGACGGATCCGCACGCCTCCGCACGGCCAGGAGGACACCCGAACTCCGCTCACTGAGCGGAGCGGAGGCTGAGCGCTGGCAGACGGATGCATTCTTAGTGGATCCGCCTCCACTAAGAATGCATTAGGGCCAGACGGCTGCGTTCAGGGCCACTTGTGAGCCCCTTCAAACGGAGCTCACGAGCGGACACCTGAACGCAGGTGTGAAAGTAGCCTAAGGCCCCTTTCACACGAGCGAGTATTCCGCGCGGGTGCAATGCGCGAGTTGAACGCATTGCACCCGCACTGAATCAGGACCCATTCATTTCTATGGGGCTGTGCACGAGCGGTGATTTTCACGCATCACTTGTGCAAAAATCGCAGCAAGCTCTATTTTGTGAATTTTTCACGCAACGCAGGCCCCATAGAAGTGAATGGTACTGTGTGAAAATCACAAGCAAGTGCGGTGCGATTTTGAAGCTAGGTTGAATGATCGGGATGGAGACCCGATCATTATTATTTTCCATTAAATACATTTTACTCACCTTAACCCACTTGATTGCGCAGCCCAGCTTCTCTATTGTCTTCAGGACCTACCTGGGTAAAGGACCTGTGATGACGTCACTGCACTCATCACATGGTCCGTCACATGACCCATCGCCGTGGTAAAAGATAATGTGATGGACCACGTGATGAGCGCAGTGACGTCACCACAGGTCCTTTACCCGGGTCCCGAAGAAATAAGACTGAAGAAATGCCGGCTGCGCGAACAAGTGTATTAAGGAGAGTTAAATTATTATTATTTTTTTAACCCCTCCAGCCCTATTGTATGAAGCATTCTGAAATATGAATGTATTATTTTCCCTTATAACCATGTTATAAGGGAAAATAATACAATCTACAGAACACCTAACCCAAACTTCTGTGAAGAAGTTTGGGTACCAAACATGCCGATTTTTCTCACGCGCGTGCAAAACGCATTACAATGTTTTGAACTCACACTGAAAAATCGCGCATTTTCCCGCAACGCACCCGCATATTATCCGGGCAAAAAAACATGACGCCCGTGTGAAAGAGGCCTAAATGTTATTTGAAAGTTGCAATTCCTTATTTGGTTTCCTTAGCACACACCCACACCATATAACTATCACATTCTATTAGAATAACTTTATATGACTACACAACATATCATACCTTGCTTGCCAAAGTTCTTGGTGTGCTTAAAACAAACAAAGTTTGACTTTGTATTTTCTTCGTAGTCATTTACGGCAGCCATCAGCTCATCATATATGTGTTGTAGTGCTTGAGTAATTTTTTAAGACCCAAACCTTCACTGGCCTAAAAGACCAAATAGGAAATAAATAAATAAATCATAAAAAGTGATATTAGACACAAAGGCCTGTATTTTTAATTAGCCATCTATCGTTTAACCTATAGCAACATAACGTTTTTGTTGTTACATAAACGTTTTAAAGGGAACCTGTCACCTCCAAAAACCAACCCAAGCCGCCAGCAGTACCTGAGAGTAGCCAGCAGTGAGTTTCTAATGATTATTTTCGTTCAGCAGTCAGATGCGGTAAAAGCTCTGAAAACGTTCCTTTATCCCCTGCCCACGCTATTTTCTAGTCCAGGTAAGCGCGCGCCTCCTTCCTGCCTCTTCGCTGTGACTGACAGCCGGCAGTTTGGCAAAGCAAGCCAATCTCTCTGCATAAGCGCTGTCAGTCACAGCGAAGAGGCAGGAAGGAGGCGCGCGCTTACCTGGACTAGAAAATAGCGCGGGCAGGGGATAAAGGAACGTTTTCAGAGCTTTTACCGCATCTGACTGCTGAACGAAAATAATCATTAGAAACTCACTGCTGGCTACTCTCAGGTACTGCTGGCGGCTTGGGTTGGTTTTTGGAGGTGACAGGTTCCCTTTAAAGATTCAACGCTAAACATTTGTATACCTTTTTGACAGTACTTTGGCATATACCTGAAACATAAGCAAATTTTTGGTAAACCGACACTTTATATACATGGAAGCCTCATACTATAAGTGGAAATCCCTTGCAGCGGGTAGTGGGGACTCCAGTCTTGCATGAGAGCCGCTCCTATTCTTACAGTCTGGACCGGCAGGAGTGCCGATCCGGGCTCTTTAACCCCTTACATGATGTGGGCAATGGCACCCATTGCATGTAAGCGGACTGCCACTGTCTCCTATCGGCAACACTAAAATACGATGGCGGGGTGCCGATGTGTGTAAAGGCTGGCTAGAGGTCTAGTATAGGCCCCACACCTGCCTTGAGTGTTGTACAGCAGGCCGTGCCTCTCTGGTGCAGCCTGCTGGTCAATGTCAGTAAAGCACAGACAGTAACATGCAATGATCGATAGGGGTGAATATTGTTTGTTATAATCCCCCTGGGGGACTATTAAATTGGTAATTACAATGTTTTATACAAAATATTTATTATAGAACCAATTCTAACCTTTTCTCTGTCTACAATTCCATGATCAATTATAGATGCTATTTCGCCTTCTGTTTTATGTGACTCTGTGTCCAGGACTAAATGCATAATAAAACAAGGTAGATAGAAATAATCAGACACACATTGAATTACCATAGTCATTTTTACAGTTTTATATATAAAAGGGATTTTTGTGGACTTGCAAACTGATGAACCATGCTTACAACCGGCCACAATTATAACGTAGGTGAGCCCAACCCCAATAAACACTGGATTCCCTTCATTGTTAAACACCGGCATTTTCCTATTCGTAGTAGTGGCTGCGGCTGGTATTGTATCTTAGGCTACTTTCACACTTTTTAATTTCAGCACTGAGATCCGCCAGAAGATCTCAATACCAGAATAAAACGGATCCGTTTTGATTTGCACATCAGGATGCATCTGTTTCGTTAGGATGCGGTTGTGTAAAAATCAAAAACGGATCAGGCACTAAATACATTGAATGTCAATGGGTGACGGATCCGTTTTTTTAGTCTCCTAGAAAATAGATCCATCACCATTGACTTCTATGGGTTTCAGTGCCGACCCAGTTTTAATGACCAGACACAAAACGGCAGCTTGCTGTCTAGTCACAAAACTAAAAGCTGCAGGAACGGAAGACGTCCTGAACGGATCTCTTTTCATTCAAAATGCATGGGGACAAAATGGAACCGTTTTTTTACGCTATTGAGATCCTCTGCCGGATCTCAATACCGGAAAACCAGAACGCAAGTGTGAAAGTCGCCTTAGACCCATTGCCTTACATTGGACTGAACTCCAGTGTTAGGCACAGCCTAAAAATTATGAAAATATTTTTCGGAAACAATGAAGCAAGAAAGAAATAATAAGACAACTGAGCGGCCGTCAACTTAACATCAGGATTCAGCCGTTTTAGGAATTTCCATTTTTGGTTTGAAAAATACAAGAGTGTGTGTCATATAGCAACAACTAGGGATCGATCGATATTGATTTTTTAGGGCAGATACCGATAATTTGTGAACTTTCAGGCCGTTAGCCGATAATTTATACCGATATTCTGTGAATTTTCATTTTTGAAAAAATAAATAAAAAATTCCCACAAATCTGCTGAAAATTCATGTTTATTGTTAGGCTACTTTCACACTAGCGTTCGATCGGATCCGATCATATTAATGCAGACGGAAGCTCCGTTCAGTACGGATCCGTCTGCATTAATAACTTAGAAAAAATTCTAAGTGTGAAAGCAGCCTGAGCGGATCCGTTCAGACTTTCAATGTAAAGTCAATGGGGGACGGATCCGCTTGAAGATTGAGCCATATGGTGACATCTTCAAGCGGATCCGTTCCCATTGACTTACATTGTAAGTCTGAACGGATCCGCTCGCCTCCGCACGGCCAGGCGGACACCCGAATGCTGCAAGCAGCGTTCAGCTGTCCGCCTGTCCGTGCGGAGGCGAGGAGCGGAGCGGAGGCTGAACGCCGCCAGACTGATGCAGTCTGAGCGGATCCGCTCCATTCAGACTGCATCAGGGCTGGACGGAGGCGTTTGGGTCCGCTCGTGAGCTCCTTCAAACGGAGCTCACGAACGGACCCATGAACGCTAGTGTGAAAGTAGCCTTAATGTGTATTTTTTTTTTTTTAATCTTTCTTTTTCATTTATATTTAATATTTTGGTGTTTTATTTTTGTAACTTTTTTTTTTTTTTTTACTAACTTTTAGCCCCCTTAGGGACTAGAACCCTTGTCCTATTCACACTGATAGAGATCTATCAGGGTGAATAGGAGCTCACACTGTCCCTGCTGCTGTGTGCTTTGTGCACACAGCAGCATGGAGCTTATCATGGCAGCCAGGGCTTCAATAGCGTCCTGGCTGCCATGGTAACCGATCAGAGCCCCAGGATTACACTGCTGGGGCTCCGATCGGAGGAGCAGGGGAGAGGGGATCATGTGGAGGGGCGCACTGTGCCACCAATGCTTAATACTGGGGAGGAGGGGGGCGCACTGCGCCACCAATGCTTAATACTGGGGAGGAGGGTGGGGGGCGCACTGTGCCACCAATGTCTAATACTGGGGTTAGGGGGCGCACTTCACCACCAATAAAGCTTAATCTCTAATTTATTCATATACAGGAGGCGGGAGCTGGCTGCAGAATGACATAGCCGGCTCCCGACCTCTATGAGCGGTAGCTGCGATCCGCGGCACCTGAGGGGTTAACTACCGCAGATCGCAGCTACCGCTCATAGAGGTCGGGAGCCGGCTATGCGATTCTGCAGCTCCCGCCTCCTGTATATGAATAAATGAGAGATTAAGCTTCATTGGTGGCGCAGTGGCCATAGCTCCTCCCCTCCTCTTGTCCCCTGTCCTTTCATTGGTGGCAGCGGCAGCACAGGGGGAGGAGACACTGCTTCCTTCTCCCCTGTGCTGCTAAGGGGAACACGGAGAGCGCTGACAGCAGCGCGATCTGTGCTCCCCATACACTATCGGCAAAATAAATGCCGATACCGTTCAAAATCCTGAATATCGGCCGGTCCCTAGCAACAACCCCACAGAACCTTAACCAGCTATAGACCCAGCTATCCCCCCCCCCGCAGAACCTTACCCAGCTATCCCCCCCCCCCCCGCAGAACCTTACCCAGCTATCCCCCCCCCGCAGAACCTTACCCAGCTATCCCCCCCCCCGCAGAACCTTACCCAGCTATCCCCCCCCCGCAGAACCTTACCCCAGCTATCCCCCCCCCCGCAGAACCTTACCCAGCTATCCCCCCCCCGCAGAACCTTACCCAGCTATCCCCCCCCCGCAGACCTTACCCAGCTATCCCCCCCCCGCAGAACCTTACCAGCTATCCCCCCCCCCGCAGAACCTTACCCAGCTATCCCCCCCCCGCAGAACCTTACCCAGCTATCCCCCCCCAGCAGAACCTTACCCAGCTATCCCCCCCCCAGCAGAACCTTACCCAGCTATCCCCCCCCCAGCAGAACCTTACCCAGCTATCCCCCCCCCAGCAGAACCTTACCAGCTATCCCCCCCCAGCAGAACCTTACCCAGCTATCCCCCCCCAGCAGAACCTTACCCAGCTATCCCCCCCAGCAGAACCTTACCCAGCTATCCCCCCCCAGCAGAACCTTACCCAGCTATCCCCCCCCGCAGAACCTTACCAGCTATCCCCCCCCGCAGAACCTTACCCAGCTATCCCCCCCCCGCAGAACCTTACCCAGCTATCCCCCCCGCAGAACCTTACCCAGCTATCCCCCCCGCAGAACCTTACCCAGCTATCCCCCCCGCAGAACCTTACCCAGCTATCCCCCCCCCCCCGCAGAACCTTACCCAGCTATCCCCCCCCCGCAGAACCTTACCCAGCTATCCCCCCCCCGCAGAACCTTACCCAGCTATCCCCCCCCCGCAGAACCTTACCCAGCTATCCCCCCCCCGCAGAACCTTACCCAGCTATCCCCCCCCCGCAGAACCTTACCCAGCTATCCCCCCCCGCAGAACCTTACCCAGCTATCCCCCCCCCGCAGAACCTTACCCAGCTATCCCCCCCCCCTTGCAGAGCATTACCCAGCAACCCCCCCCCCTTGCAGAGCATTCCAGCAACCCCCCCGTTGCAGAGCATTCCAGCAACCCCCCCTGTTGCAGAGCATTCCAGCAACCCCCCCTCTTACAGAGCATTCCAGCAACCCCCCCTGTTGCAGAGCATTCCAGCAACCCCCCCTCTTGCAGAGCATTACAGCAACCCCCCCCCCCCCTTGCAGAGCATTACAGCAACCCCCCCCCCCTTGCAGAGCATTACAGCAACCCCCCCCCCCTTGCAGAGCATTACAGCAACCCCCCCCCCTTGCAGAGCATTACAGCAAACCCCCCTCTTGCAGAGCATTACAGCAACCCCCCCTCTTGCAGAGCATTACAGCAACCCGCTCCTAAGCCTCTGGGGGAAATCAACTGTGCTTCTTGCAGACTCCAGACTAACTCTATAGGCTCCCTGCAGAGTATTACTTAGCCATACACCCACCAAACAAAAACCTCACCTGCTTTTGCCCTTGTCCTCACCAGATCAAACCAGTCAAAAGCCCGGGAAAGCAACTGTGCTTCTTGCAGACTCCAGACTGGCTCCGCCTACTCGAGTCTAGTCACATGGGCATGACATCATCAGAGGTCCTTTAGCTGCCTAGGAAATAGCATCTACCGGTGGTGGTGATAAGTGAGGTTCAGGTAAGTGTCCTGTGTGCTGGGCTGCGGGGCGTCCTCTCCGTGTTCTGTGCGGTCTCCTGTGGGGTCAGGATTAGGGACAGGTTTACAGTCAGGGAGGTTTTGTGGAGAACATTAGTTTCTAGAACAACTTGGGGGCGGGGCTCCATCCTCTCAGAAGCCCATACATTCTAGGTGGGTACATGTAGTGTCCAGCAGGGCAGGTAGGTGTGTAGTCACCGCCATTGTCTGTCAGGATTACTGGGGCAGAGGGGGCATTAACCCCTTCACCGCCAGCTCTCTCGGCCAGGCACAGTCAGCCTCCGCCAGCACTCAGCCCACTAGGCACTAGGCTGCCCAGGGACTGACTGAGCTACAGGAGCAGCACCGGGGTCTATCTGAGTGTAATCTGTATGTACAGCGCAGGTATATACATAGTCATCCTCCTGTGTATTATAGTATATACTATGCTGGTATAACCTGGGTATATCTGAGTGTAATCTATATGCACAGCGCAGGTATATACATAGTCATCCTCCTGTGTATTATAGTATAGACTATGCTGGTATAACCTGGGTCTATCTGAGTGTAATCTATATGTACAGCGCAGGTATATACATAGTCATCCTCCTGTGTATTATAGTATAGACTGTGCTGGTATAACCTGGGTCTATCTGAGTGTAATCTATATGTACAGCGCAGGTATATACATAGTCATCTTCCTGTGTATTATAGTATAGACTGTGCTGGTATAACCTGGGTCTATCTGAGTGTAATCTATATGTACAGCGCAGGTATATACATAGTCATCTCCCTGTGTATTATAGTATAGACTATGCTGGTATAACCTGGGTCTATCTGAGTGTAATCTATATGTACAGCGCAGGTATATAACCTGGGTCTATCTGAGTGTAATCTATATGTACAGCGCAGGTATATACATAGTCATCCTCCTGTGTATTATAGTATATACTGTGCTGGTATAACCTGGGTCTATCTGAGTGTAATCTATATGTACAGCGCAGGTATATACATAGTCATCCTCCTGTGTATTATAGTATATACTATGCTGGTATAACCTGGGTATATCTGAGTGTAATCTATATGTACAGCGCAGGTATATACATAGTCATCCTCCTGTGTATTATAGTATATACTATGCTGGTATAACCTGGGTCTATCTGAGTGTAATCTATATGTACAGCGCAGGTATATACATAGTCATCCTCCTGTGTATTATAGTATAGACTATGCTGGTATAACCTGGGTCTATCTGAGTGTAATCTATATGTACAGCGCAGGTATATACATAGTCATCTTCCTGTGTATTATAGTATATACTGTGCTGGTATAACCTGGGTCTATCTGAGTGTAATCTATATGTACAGCGCAGGTATATACATAGTCATCCTCCTGTGTATTATAGTATATACTATGCTGGTATAACCTGGGTCTATCTGAGTGTAATCTATATGTACAGCGCAGGTATATACATAGTCATCCTCCTGTGTATTATAGTGTAGACTATGCTGGTATAACCTGGGTCTATCTGAGTGTAATCTATATGTACAGCGCAGGTATATACATAGTCATCCTCCTGTGTATTATAGTGTAGACTATGCTGGTATAACCTGGGTATCCCCGGTATATAATTATATATGTACAGCTGGTTGTACATCTGTATATACATGAAGGACATAATCAAAGCTTTTGCAGAAACCCCAACTGTCCTGTATTTCGCTCGTGCTCCGGTTTTTCCGTGTGTAATCCACAGCTGATTCCATACGTTTTTTTTTCCATGTGGAGAAACTCAGCCTGAGTGTAATCCCAAACAAGCAGTGTATGAGATTAGACTCTTTTAGATTATTTTTCCAGTTCCCCAGAGGCAGTTATAGGTGTTGTCGGCCGTTTATATTGATAAGTGGTTGTCAGGATCGGTCATCAGTATCTGATCGGCGGGATCTGATACCCGGCAGCCCCGACTATCAGCTGTTGGAAGAGGAGATGATGCTCCAGTGTGAGCGCCGCTTCCTCGTCAGTACAGCGCACGTTGTCCTCTGTGGAGCGGTGGCATCGTGTAATTACTGCTACAAGTATGTATTGTAGTTTTCCCCGGCGCCTCCCCCAACGGCACGGACAGGAGGGAGCTCCCCACTCCCAGGACAGGAAACAACATGGAAGCTCGAGCTTTAAAATTGCCTCCTCCCCTCACCTAAATGAGTCTTGTTTCCTGTCCCAGGAAGTGTGGAAGCTCCTCCTGTGTTCCTGCAGGCTCGCTGATGACAAGAAGACGCCTGGTCTCTTCCCCACTAGTTGGGAGGGCCGTTGCAGGGCACAGGGGCTCCAGGGACGTGTGGCCTCCCCTCCCTGTGCCAAGGATGAGCCCCGGGCTCTGTTCGGAATGTTCCGTTGGGCAGGGGTATGGCTGAATAGGCAGAGACTCCCCGAGGGCTCTGGCGAGTGTTGTTCTGGTAGCGGGCGTTTTTTGCAGCGTAAAGTCATGGCGCGGTGGCGTCACGTGCGTACGGGACGTCTCAGACGTCACTCCGAGGCCGAGAGCTTTAACCCCTTAGTGACCGGGCTCGTTTTCACCTTAAGGACCAGGCCATTTTTTTGCAAATCTAACTAGTGTCACTTTATGTGGTGATAACTTTAAAACGCTTTGACTTATCCAGGCCATTCTGATAGTTTTTTCGTCACATATTGTACTTCATGAAACTGGTAAAATGGAGTAAAAAAAAATACTGAATTTGACCAAAATTTGGAAAAATTTGCAAATTTCCAAGTTTTAATTTCTGTACTTCTATAATACATAGTAATACCTACAAAAATAGTTATTACTTTACATTCCCCGTATGTCTACTTCATGTTTTGGTTATTTTTTGTCAACGCGTTTCAAGGGCATCCAGCCCTCTTCGTCAGGACAATAAAAGCATTTCATTCTCGAAAAAAGTATTTTATGAAAATCCGCCTCCTGTTTCCAGCGCCGCAAAAAAAGGGTTCAATACGACTACTTTTTATCCTCCTACTTATCCCTTCTGCCACCCCTGGTGCAGAGAATAAGGAACCCTTGGCAGCAGCACAGGACCCCGCATGCTGGACGGGAGAATACCAGCACAAGCCTTCTACAGTTGTTGTGGCTACACACAACAACTTACGGTAAGCGCTTCTTGTATAGAGTGAACTAAGACCGTAAATACAGCCACACACACGAGGCGCGGCCTCCTGTCTCTTTTTCTCTCCTTTCCTTTATACTTCATGTTTGGATCATTTTGGGAATGACATTTTATTTTTGGGGGAACAAGTTACAAGTAGGGTTGTTGCAGGTATCGAAATTTCGATACCCAAACGATACTTTTGTCCCGGTATTGATACGATACCGGGATTTCAGTTTTTTCGATACTGGGCTGCGCTTCTGCGCAGTCTAGTATCTCTGAACATGAGTGCGCTGCTATCGGCGTGCTCTCTCAGCAGCACGGGAAGAAGGAAGCTGTCCTCCCTCCCCCCTGTGCTGCTGCCGCTGCCACCAATGAAAAGAGAGGGGCGGAGGAGGGGCGGGCGCACTGCACCACCAATGAGAAGAGAGGGGCGGGCGCACTGCGCCACCAATGATAGGACTATTCCTACACAGAGCGGCGCCCAGCGATGTCCCTGCACTCACCATTGTTCCTGGGCGCCGCTCCGTTCGCCCGCAGTGCCCCATTACTGTCTCCTCTCCTGCTCCACATGCTGTTGATTACTATCGGAGCGATGGGAGGAGACAACAGCTTCACTAGTGGGCGTTCCTTCTCCCTGCGCTGCGATTGGACAGCGCTACAGCCAGGAAGAAGGAACGCCCACTAGTGAAGCTGATGTCTCCTCCCATCGCTCCGATAGTAATCAGCAGCATGTGGAGCAGGAGAGGAGACAGTAATGGGGCACAGCAGGCAAACGGAGCGGCTCTGTGTGGCCTGATACTTAGTCTGGACCCAGGAAAAGTAATCAGTCAGTCTTTAACACATAATACAGGAATCGCATTGCCGGCACCCTGCCCCTGACAGGGAGCTGCAATCAGCGGCAGTTAACCCCTCAGGTGCGGCACTGTGGCACCTGAGGGGTTAACTGCCACTGATCTGCCAGTACCCGCCTCCTGTATTAAGGGGTAATTATCATTGGTGGTGCAGTGTGCCCCCCCCCCTCAAACCCCCATCCCATTAAAATCATTGGTGGCACAGTGGGGCCAGTTGCCACAGGGTCCTCTCCCCTCCCCCTCATTGGTGGTGCAGTGGCAGCTTCTGATCGGAGCCCCAGCTGTGTAAGCCTGGGGCTCCGATCGGTTACCATTGCAGCCAGGACGCTACAGAAGCCCTGGCTGCCATGGTAACATCCCTGATGCTGTGTTCACAAAGCACAGGGCAGCAGGGACAGTGTGCAGTCCTATTCACCCTGATAGAGACCTATAAGGGTGAATAGGACAATGGATAAAAGATCCCAGGTTCTAGCCCCTAAGGGGGGAAATAGTTATTAAATAAAAAGTGTTAAAAAAAAAAAACCCCACCAAAATATGAAGTATAAATCACCCCCTTTTTCCCAATTTCACATATAAAATATATAAATAATAAACATATTACATATCGCCACATCAGAAAAGTCCAAACTATTAAAATATAAAAAAAAATCTATGTGGTGAACGCCGGAACAGAAAAAAATAAATAAAAACTGCGTGATTCGCCATTTTTTAAAATGCGGAATGCACGTGGCTTTTTTGGTTTCTTTTTTTTTGTGTGGTATCGAATGGTATCGAGTATCGCAATACTTTTTTATGGTATCGAAAACGAATCAAAAATTTGGTATCGCAACAACTCTAGTTACAAGGCTTAGAAGTTTAGAAGCAAATCTTGACATTTTCAAAACTTTTTAAGGACCAGTTCAGGTCTGAAGTCACTTTGTGAGGCTTACATAATAGAAACCACCCAAAAATGACCCCATTTTAGAAACTATACCCCTCAAGGTATTCAAAACTGATTTTACAAACTTTGTTAACCCTTTAGGTGTTCCACAAGAATTAATGGAAAGTAGAGATACAATTTCAAAATTTCACTTTTTGGGCAGATTTTACATTTTAATAATTTTTTTACAATTACAAAGCAAGGGTTAACAGCCAAACAAAACTCAATAGTTATGGCCCTGATTCTGTAGTTTACAGAAACACCCTATATGTGGTCGTAAACCGCTGTACGGGCACACGGCAGGGCGCAGAAGGAAAGGAATGCTGTACGGTTTTTGGAAAGCAGATTTTGCTGGACTGTGTTTTTGACACCATGTCCCATTTGAAGCCCCCCTGATGCACCCCTAGAGTAAAAACTCCCAAAAAGTTACCCCATTTTAGAAACTACGGGATAGGGTGGCAGTTTTGTTGGTACTAGTTTAGGGTACATATGATTTTTGGTTGCTCTATATTAGGGATCGACCGATATTGATTTTTTTTTTTTAGGGCCGATACCGATAATTTGTGAACTTTCAGGCCGATAGCCGATAATTTATACCGATATTCTGGGAATTTTCATTTTTGAAAAAATAAAATAAAAAATTCCTACACAGATCTGCTGAAAATGAATGTTTATTGTTAATGTGTATTTTTTATTTTTTTTGTAAATCTTTCTTTTTCATTTATACTTAATATTTTGGTGTTTTATTTTAATTTTTTTTACTTTTTTTTTTAGCCCCCTTAGGGACTAGAACCGTTGTCCTATTCACCCTGATAGATCTCTATCAGGGTGAATAGGAGCTCACACTGTCCCTGCTGCTCTGTGCTTTGTGCACAGAGCAGCAAGGGAGCTAACTATGGCAGTCAGGGCTTCAGTAGCGTCCTGGCTGCCATGGTAACCGATCAGAGCCCCAGGATTACACTGCTGGGGCTCCGATCGGAGGAGCAGGGGAGAGGGGATCCGGTGGGTGGGGGGGGCGCGCACTGCACCACCAATGTTTTTAATACGGGGGTGGGGGGTGTACTGCGCCACCAATGTCTAATACTGGAGTTGGGGGGGGGGGGGGGACTGCACCACCAATGTCTAATACTGGGCTTGGGGGGGGCGCACTGCACCACCAATGAAGAGAAATCTCTAATTTATTCATATACAGGAGGCGGGAGCTGCAGAATCACATAGCCGGCTCCCGACCTCTATGAGCGGTAGCTGCGATCATTAAAATGAATGGGTCAGGATTCAGTCCGGGTGCTATGCGTTCACGTCACGCATTGCACCCGCGCGGAAAACTCGCTCATGTGAAAGGGGCCTGTTCACACAAAGGAAAGTCCAAAGCACAAAAACAGTCACCTTGTTAGCAGGTTCCTTCAGCGTCCACAACAGGCTTTAGGGGGCCTGTTTCCCCGCATGCGGCTCTCAGCCCAAGACAGAGACCTTGATTCTGAGCCGAGCTGCCTATTTAAAGGACAGCCAGGTGCTGCCAAATCCTGGACTTAAACTCTGGTCCGATATTTAACCTCACCTGGCTGGAAATCTGCCCAGCCGCCCATGTTGGGAGGAAAGTACCTGCCTTCCCAAACGAATCCCCTTGCTATGTCACATACCCCCCCCTTATGTTCAAACCTGAGGGGTTGAACACACGCCAGACAGTGTACCCAGGACAGGGCATCCGGGTTTCCCTGTAACCGGCCTGCCCTGTATTCTACCGGGAACTTTAAAGTTTTGCAAGGACAAGAACCATCTGGTGACCCGAGCATTCCTCTCTTTGGCCTAGCTCATCCACTTCAGAGGGGAGTGGTCGGTTACCAGATGGAACTTTCTCCCCAACAGATAATAGCGGAGAGACTAGAGTGTCCACTTCATGGCCAGGCACTCTCTCTCCACTATACTGTACCGGGTCTCGGCTGGAGTTAGCTTACGGCTGAGGATGACAATGGGATGCTCCTCCCCGTTGACTTCCTGAGACAGTACAGCACCGAGGCCCACTTCGGAGGCATCGGTTTGTACTATAAACTCCCTTTTGAAGTCAGGCGTCACCGAAACCGGGGACCTACACAGGGCTGACTTCAAAGAGGAGAAAGCCTCTTTCGCCTGGTCATTCTAGCGGACCATCACGCAGTTCTGTCCCTTCAAGAGCCCTGTCAATGGAGCTGCTAAAGTGGCAAAATGGGGAACAAACCTCATATAATAGCCCACCATTCCCAAGAATGACTTTACTTGCCTAGAGGTGACAGGTCGGGGCCAATTGCTTATGTTGTTTACTTGTGGTTTGATGACTCCGCACCTAATGACATACCCTAGGTATTTGGTCTCCTCTAACTCTATCGCACATTTTTGGGGGTTAGCAGTTAGACTAGCCTTTCGAAGGGAGTCCACTACGGCCTGTACTTTGGGCATGTGACTTTCCCAGTCAGTACTGTGTATGGCAATATCATCCTGGTAAGCCAAGGCGTATCGCCGATGTGGACAAAGCACAATGTCCATTAGATGTTGAAAAATGGCAGGGGTGCCATGCAGACCAAAGAGAAACACCTTATATTGGTACAGCTCCTCTAGTGTAATGAAGGCAGTTTTCTCTTTGGCAGCCTCCGTCAAGGGTATCTGCCAGTACCCTTTGGTGAGGTCCAAAACAGAAAAATACTGGGCTTGGCCTAACCTTTCAATAAGCTCATCCACCCGACGTATCGGATATGCATCGAATTTAGATATTTCGTTCAGCTTACGAAAATAGTTACAAAACCCTAACGTCCCGTTCGGCTTGGGTATTAACACTATAGGACTGGCCCACTCACTTTTAGACTCCTCGATGACATCTAGCAGCAGCATGAGCTGCACTTCATTCGAGATGGCTTGTCGTCGAGCCGCGGGTACCCGGTATGGCTTTAACCTGACTTTTGCCTGAGGCTCAGTGATAATGTCATGCTGGATTGCGGAATTGCATCCAGGGAGGTCCGAGAACACATCCGTGTTCTGACTAATGAACTCCCTGGTCTCCTGAGCTTGTTTAGAGGAGAGGCTGTCAGCAATTTTTACTGTGGCAACCGCTTCCCTTGCCTCAGACATAAGAGCTGGAACCTCTTCCCCTAGAAAACCTGGCCGCGGGCTGTCTTCAGTACAGGTCTCCCTATCTTTACCATGTTTAAGTAAATTAACATGGTAAACCTGCTCCGGCTTCCGCCGCCCTGGCTGGTGTACCTTGTAATTTACCTCTCCAACTTTCTCGAGTACCTCGTAGGGCCCCTGCCACTTAGCCAGGAACTTACTGTCCACGGTTGCTACCAGAACCAAAACCCGATCACCGGGGTTAAAGTTCCGGACCCGAGCCTGTCGATTATAGATCAGACTCTGGGATCGCTGAGCGGCCTCCATATGCTCCCTGGCAAGAGGCAAAACGGTCTCTATCCGCTGTTGCATCTTGGTTACATACTCCAAGACACTTTTATGCGGAGTGGGTTGCTGATCCCACGCCTCTTTGGCCACGTTCAACAGACCACGAGGATGTCTGCCATAAAGCAATTCGAAGAGCAAGAACCCAGTAGAGGCCTGGGGTACCTCTCGCCCCCAGTGAACATGAGAGAGGGCAGAAGATCCCATTCCTTCCCATCTTTAGACACCACCCACTTTAACATGGTTTTAAGAGTTTTGGTAAACCTTTCCAACAGACCGTCCATTTGCAGATTGTACACGGACCTTGGACATAAAAGGAGTCCCCTGGTCAGTCAGAACCTCTTTAGGTTGCCCCACTCGGGAGAACAACTCCATTAGCTCTTTAGCTATAAGCTTCGCCGATGTATGTCGCAGTGGCACCGCCTCCAGGTAAAGAGTGGCGTAGTCCAGGACGACCAAGATGTGTTGGTGTCCTCTAGCGGACTTCTGTAGCGGGCCTACGAGGTCCATAGCGATTCGCTCAAACGGCACCTCGATGATCAGGAGAGGTACCAAGGGACTGCGGAAAAGGTGCTGGGGGCTAGTTGCCTGGCAGGTCAGGCAAGACTTAAAGAATTCTTCCACCTCCCTAAACACACTGGGCCAGTAAAACCGTTGTAGTATCCGGTCCTGCGTCTTCTGCATTCCCAGATGACCCCCGAGAACATGCTGGTGGGCTAACTCTAATACGAGTTTGCGATAAGCCTTGGGCACCACCAACTGATCAATGGATTCACCTCGCAGCTGGTTTACCCGGTATAACATACTCTGATGAACCACAAAACAGGGGTACACTGACTCTGCCCCTGGTTGTTGTGGTTCACCATCTACTATTAATACATTTTCCCAGGCTCGGGATAGGGTTGGGTCCCGGTGTTGAGCAGTACCAAAATTATCCCCGGAGACATTAAGGTCTGCCAGCTCAGGACCCGGCGGCAAGTCCTCCGTGTCTCCCACCATCACACTTAGCTGGGTTGTCTCCCCATATTCCACCGAAGTGGCGGTCACTCCTACCGCTGGCCCTTCAGACTCGGGTTCCAAGGGTTCTGGTCTCCCTCCTGAGCTGAGCCACTCTTCTAGGGTTACCCCTGTCACATGGGTATCAGTCACTCTCGTAGTAGGCCACAGTGCTGAAAAGTCTCTCCCTATTATAAGTTCATAGTGTAGACTGGTGGTGACTCGTGGGTCCACCTTCCGGCAACCTTAGATAGAGACACCATAGCAGTGGGAATCAGATGTCGGGAACGGAGCGACGACCTCAGCCCACTGATCTCGGGGTAGATTCTCCCTTGTGGCCACCTTCTCATACATCGCCAGATACGTTTCAGCGTCATCTGATGGTGTCATCTTGGGGATCGCCTCACGGACCGCCTTCCGGACATCATGGACACTCGGGGACGCTCCTGCCGTCTGTAAAGCCATCACGTTCTGTAACAGCAGCTGGTTTGTTTCTTGCTGGTGTTGATTAGCCTCCATGAGAGCTTTTATTACAGCCTCCATTTTGTCACGTGACACAGGTTTAAATTTAGCTGGTTTAATCCAGGACATCCAGACGTACCCGAAAAAAATATTTTGGCGTTTACGCCAGCCTCACTGTGTGTGCCCGCTCCAAGCCACCAATTGTGAGGATTCGCCCTGGTAGGCAGGGTAAGCGGACGCAGAACAGAGGCAAAAGAAACTGTTTGTAAAACAAAACTTCAGTGTTTATTCACACAGGAGAAAAAAACAAAGCAACATTGACCGTCTTAGTGTTTGTTCTCACAAAGGAAAGTCCAAAGCACAAAAACGGTCACCTTGTTAGTAGGTTCCTTTAGCGTCCACAACAGGCTTTAGGGGGCCTGTTTCCCCATGTGCGGCTCTCAGCCCTCTACTATGGCACCATGCCTCAGATCCCAAGACGGAGACCTTGATTCTGATCCGAGCTGCCTATTTAAAAGGACAGCCAGGTGCTGCCAAAACCCGGACCGGCACTCTGGTATTTGACCTCACCTGGCTGAAAATCAGCCCAGCCGCCCATGTTGGGAGGAAAATACCTGCCTTCCCAAACGAATCCCTTTGCTATGTCAGTGCGTTCAGCAAAACTCGCACCATTATGCAAGCAAGTTCATTCAGTTTTCTCTGCGATTGCATTCAGTTTTTTCTGCACGAGTGCAATGCGTTTTGATGCGTTTTTCATGCGCGTGATAAAAAACTGAAGGTTTACAAACAACCATCAGTGAAAAACGCAATGCATCCGCACCTGCTTGCGGATGCAATGCGTTTTTCACTGAAGCCCCATTCACTTCTATGGGGTCAGGGCTGCGTGAAAAACTCAGAATATAGAACATGCTGTGTTTTTCACGCAACGCAGAACTGATGCGTGAAAAAAACGCTCATGTACACAGACCCATTGAAATGAATGGGTCAGGATTCAGTGTGGGTGCTATGCTTTCACGTCACGCATTGCACCCGCATGGAAAACTCTCTTGTGTGAAAGGGGCCTTAAAGTACAAGTCTCGGCCTTAGCAGCTTTCCTAGACACAAGCTTGTCAGACCATCCTCTGAGGCTGAGATCACACGGGCGAGCTTTCCGCGCGGGTGCAATGCAGGAGGTGAACGCATTGCACCCGCACTGAATCCGGCACCATTCATTTCAATGGGGCTGTGTACATGAGCGTTTTTTTCTCGATTTTCACACATGGTTGCTAGGTGACAGTCTATTCACTGTATTATTTTCCCTTATAACATGGTTATAAGGGGAAATAATAGCATTCTGAATACAGAATGCATAGTAAAATAGCGCTGGAGGGGTTAAAAAAAATAAAAAAATGAACTCACCTTCTCCTCTTGATCACGTAGTTCGCGGTCTCTTCTTTACTTCTTTAATGATGAATTACGTCAGATCACATGGTCCATCACCGTGGGTCCTACCACTAAACTACCTATGGTGTGTGAACACGGTCTGAAAGGTGCTAAGATCCAACTCACAGCCAAGCTCCCACATACCTCCATAGTGAGATCACTCATACAATGGAAGAAAGGATAAGGCTGAAGCCCCATCTATAACATGTGGCACAGGCTACCAGGTGCACCAGAATGTTACCAACAATGTTACCAGTTTATAACATCAGCTTGAGGGATTAGCCAGTATTGTCATTGTGGTGCACCTTTTGCAGTGATTTATGTATTTTTATATTTTCATCCACACATTATTCCATCCTGTGTAGGATGCTCTTGTGGTGCATGTGGTCGGCTGCCGTTAGCAACACATCAGATGCGGAGGAATTGCTCCCCCGGTTTTAAACACGCCACAGTGTTTGGGGTTTTTGAGCATTTCCTCCTATTTAGGCCACTTTATTTTAGTGATTTTTCTGGATCCAGATTTCACTGTAATCAGGAGATAGTTTTGCCATCCTTCTGCCTATCACCTTCGACAGATTTAGAAAGGCGTTTTCAAAGCCTGGATGTGAGACGTTGTTTGCTTACTTACTTAAAAGTCTGGGAGAAGATTAGGAAGTCGGATCACCTCCTTCTTCAGTTTCAGGGGCCTAACAAGGGTCAAGCAGCCAGTAAGGCCACCATTGCAAGATGGATTAAACAGAAGATTTCTCTTTGTCATGCTCAGAGGAAACTAGATCCTCCAGAGGGTCTCAAGGCCCATTTAACGCGGTTTGTGTCACCCTCTTGGGCAGAAAATGCTGCCATCTCGATTGAACAAATCTGTAGAGCGGCTGTGTGGGCAAACCCAATGACTTCTTTTCAACCATTATACATTAAATGTCAAATTTAAATAGTATTGGACCGGCACTCAAACATATGGGTTCATGCAAAGAACCAGTATAGTATGGTAAAATAGTGCAATTTAATAAAACATAAAATACATACACATAATAGTGGGATGGATGAGGTAATAGGTAAATAGACTCATAAAGTCCATACAATGCAAGTTGTTGAGGGGAGTTAATAATGTCCCATATTTGTGCGAATACTTTCTGGAAAATCGATTGCAAACACTGTCCAAGTAATGAATAGGAAAAATCTATAGGAAAAAATCGATAGCATGTGTTGCGTTCTTTGCTTGATTTGCTGGGATTCGCCCCAGCAACTAACAGACAAATACAGACGTGGACAAAATTGTTGGTACCCTTTGGTCAATGAAAGAAAAAGTCACAATGGTCACAGAAATAACTTTAATCTGACAAAAGTAATAAAAAATTAAAATTCTATAAATGTTAACCAATGAAAGTCAGACATTGTTTTTCAACCATGCTTCAACAGAATTATGTAAAAAAATAAACTCATGAAACAGGCATGGACAAAAATGATGGTACCCCTAGAAAACACAGAACATAATGTGACCAAAGGGACATGTTAATTCAAGGTGTGTCCACTAATTAGCATCACAGGTGTCTACAACCTTGTAATCAGCCATTGGGCCTATATATATGGCTCCAGGTAATCACTGTGTTGTTTGGTGATATGGTGTGTACCACACTCGACATGGACCAGAGGAAGCAAAGGAAAGAGCTGTCTCAAGAGATCAGAAAGAAAATTATAGACAAGCATGTTAAAGGTAAAGGCTATAAGACCATCTCCAAGCAACTAGATGTTCCTGTGAGTACAGTTGCACATATTATTCATAAGTTTAAGATCCATGGGACTGTAGCCAACCTCCCTGGACGTGGCCGCAGGAGGAAAATTGATGACAAATCTAAGAGACGGATAATCCGAATGGTAACAAAAGAGCCTAGAAAGACTTCTAAAGAGATTCAAGGTGAACTTCATGCTCAAGGAACATCAGTGTCAGATCGCACCATCCGTCGTTGTTTGAGCCAAAGTGGACTACATGGGAGACGACCAAGGAGGACACCATTGTTGAAAACGAATCATAAAAAAGCAAGACTGGAATATGCCAAACTACATGTTGACAAGCCACAAAGCTTCTGGGAGAATGTCCTGTGGACAGATGAGACAAAAATCGAAGTTTTTGCCAAGGCACATCAGCTGTATGTTCACAGACGAAAAAATGAAGCATATCAAGAAAAGAACACTGTCCCTACTGTGAAACATGGAGGAGGCTCTGTTATGTTCTGGGGCTGCTTTGCTGCGTCTGGCACAGGGTGTCTTGAATCTGTGCAGGGTACAATGAAATCTCAAGACTATCAAGGAATTCTAGAGAGAAATGTACTAGCCAGTGTCAGAAAGCTTGGTCTCAGTCGCAGGTCATGGGTCTTGCAACAGGACAATGACCCAAAACACACCGCTAAAAACACCCAAGAATGGCTAAGAGGAAAAAATTGGACTATTCTAAAGTGGCCTTCTATGAGCCCTGACCTCAATCCTATTGAGCATCTTTGGAAGGAGCTGAAACATGCAGTCTGGAAAAGGCACCCTTCAAACCGGACACAACTGGAGCAGTTTGCTCATGAGGAGTGGGCCAAAATACCTGCTGAGAGGTGCAGATGTCTCATTGACAGTTACAGGAAGCGTTTGATTGCAGTGATTGCCTCAAAAGGTTGCGCAACAAAATATTAAGTTAGGGGTACCATCATTTTTGTCCATGCCTGTTTCATGAGTTTATTTTTTTACATAATTCTGTTGAAGCATGGTTGAAAAACAATGTCTGACTTTCATTGGTTAACATTTATAGAATTTTAATTTATTATTACTTTTGTCAGATTAAAGTTATTTCTGTGACCATTGTGACTTTTTCTTTCATTGACCAAAGGGTACCAACAATTTTGTCCACGTCTGTATATAAGGTATTGGACTCTTGAATATGAACAAAAAAAAACACTGAGGAAGAAATGGGGATCTATTTCGAAAACGCATCTGGGATCGATGGGATATTCATAAAGAGTCCGAAATTTGAAGCATGGCCATGCAATACTGAAAGAGACCTAGGAAATTATCATCTGAAATGAATGTAAGCAAATCAACTGGTGGTCGATTTTATTAACGGCTGGCTACTGATAATAATCCATGATCACAAGATCGAAGCTTCACCACGATTTCAGCCACGAATGACAGAGTCTGTATCATACGAAAGAGAAAGAAAAAGAAACGGCTCATCTCGAGATAATTGAAGCGATCTTATGGAGATCCGATTTTATGACGTCAGTTAAGCAATTACACCTTGGCATTTGACTAAACCGACACCGAGGTAAGCGCTCTTACACGTGGGACGCCACAGAGCTGCGCAAAAGTGAGTACCATACTCATCACAGTTGAAGACTGTTTGCTATTGATTTTTTCCTATTGATTTTTCCTATTCATTACTTGGATAGTGTTCGCAATCGATTTTCCAGAAATTATTCGCACAAATATGGGACATTATTAATTCCCCTCAACAACTTGCATTGTATGGACTTTATATGAGTCAATTTACCTATTACCTCATCCATTCCACTATTATGCGGATGTATGCTTTTATGTATTTTATGTTTTATTAAATTGCACTATTTTACCATACTATACTGGTCCAATACTATTTAAATTTTACTGTTTTGAGGGGGTGATTCTATTTTGGACATTGGCACCAATCCGTGTATCTAGTGAGTGAGCCGTCCCATTTCTATTCATAAATATAATGTCATTCATACCCAGGATTTATCATTTGGGCGCAGAATTCTTTATGCAGTGATTCCAACCTAATTAAACTCCTCTGTTATTCCTCCTGTCAGTGCCATTGGGAAGGGGGGGGGGGGGGGGCGGCGGGGAAAAGGGTAAATTGCTCTAATCGGTAATTGGATTTTCTATTAGCCTCCCCAATGGCACTGGGGGCATTTCCCATCCTTAATTAGTTTTTTTTCCTTGGATTAATATAATTTTGTTTTGCATAACTACCGTGTACTCTATTATTTACTCACTTAGGTAAATAATGTTTTTTTTATTACTGTAGGGGTGCATCAGGGGGACTTCAAATGTTACATGGCAACTTAAAATTGTCCCAGTGAAATCTTCCCTCTAAAATTCATATGTTGCTCCTTCCCTTTTGTTCCCTGCCATGTGCCCATACAGCAGTTTACGACCACATATGGGCTGTTTCTGTAAACTGAATAATCATATAATAAATATTGAAGTTTATTTTGCTGTTAACCCTAGCTGTGTTGCAGGAAAAAATCGATTAACAAAAAATCTGCAAAAAAAAATAAAATTTGGAAATTACTTTCATTTTCTTTTAAGCTGTTGTGGAACACCTCAAGGGTTAGCAAAGTTTGTAACGCCAGTTTTGAGTAATGTGAGGGGTTTAGTTTCTAAAATGGGGTAAATTATGGGAGATTTTTAATATGTAAGCACCTCAAAATCACTTTATGGATTAAAAAAGCATTTTTGGAAATTTTCTTGAAAATTTGAAAAATTAGTTCTAAAATTTTAAACTTTCTAACGTCCTAAAAAAATAAAATGACATTTACAAAATGATGCCAACATAGAGTAGACAAATAGGGAATGTTGACTGATAACTATTTTATCAGTTTTGTTTGTTTTTTAAGTAGAGAAATTCAAATTTAGAAAATTTTGCATTTTTCTAAATTTTCAGTAAAATATATATATATTTTTTTTTTTTTATTAGTTAAAGAAGTTAAAGAAAAAAATATTGACCCAATTTTGCCGCTAACATGAAGTACAATGTGTCACCAGAAAACAATCTCAGAATCGGTTAGAAAAGTAAAACTATTCTAAAGTTATTACCACATAAAGTGACACATGTCCAATTTGCCGGAAGGTGAAAATTGGGCAGGAAGGTGAAAACTGACCTGGGGTAGAAAGGGTTAATATATGCAAATAAGCCTCTGGGAGCAACAGAGGTGTTGCCCTTACACCTAGAGGCGCCCCTTTTTCTGCACCTGCCACGCCCATTTCACTTTTTAATTGACAGGGTCAGGTGTGATTACGTTTTTACTGCCCGGTCCTGTCAATCAAAGTGAAAAGGGCGTGGCATGTGCAGAAAGGAGGAGCCTCTAGGTAAAAGGGCAACACCCCCGTTACTCCTGGAGGTTCATTTGCATATAATAAAACATAATTTTCTCAGCAGTGTGGGCACATATCAACATGGGACAAGCACAGATGCCTTCAGCTGCCAAGCGCACATGTACCAGGTCAGCCGGTGTCACAGGTACCAATCTGCTGACAGATGCCCTTTATTCTTGTGATTCCAACTGATAGGACGAGGGCAGTCTGAGCTCTAGATCTATGAAGTGATCTACTAGATCAGAGCTTTAGGCCGAATGCACATGGCCGTGGAATCCTGGCCTGGCATCCTGCTGAGAGCAGGAGCGCACGGCGTCATTGGTTGCTATGATGCCGTGCGCTTCATGCCGCCGCTGCACTACAGTAATGCACTCGTATGATCTATACGAGTGTATTACTGTAGTCCAGCGGTGACATGAAGCGCACGGCGTCATAGCAACCAATGACGCCGTGCGCTCCTGCTCTCAGCAGGATGCCAGGTCGGGACACCACGGACCGCTCACGGCCGTGTTCCACGGCCGTATACAGGGATTACCGCTGTGACCTGTAATTGTTTATAGTGATAATATGAAGGTGTGACAGGCTTTGACCTGAAACATGGAGGAACTGCCTTGATACACGTTATTATCTCCTCCAGTGTTTCCTCTTCTTATCTCCAGTAATTGTATTTTACATGGGATTTTCTATGATTTTACATCGGTTCATCTTCTTTCCATTCAGGTTCCTACAATATAGGATCCGCTCAGCGTATATCTCCTATATAAGATCATTCTCCTGATTGGTCCATCAAGGATGGATAGGGATGGGGACAAGATGGCAGAGAGTATAATAAATCTCACCCTAGAGATCCTCCTCCGGCTTACTGGAGAGGTGAGAGATTCTGATGATGTCACATTCCATCATCTTCTCTATGTTACTAACAGATGGACATGACTGGAGAGGTGAGGGACTCTGGAGATGTATGGAGTGATATTTATTACTGCGTCTCTCCATTATTAGGAATACATAGTAATGAAGAAGACCTCTAGTGAGCATTGTCAGGCCCCGGTACCTGAAGGACGGGGAGGAATCCTGAGCCCAATATCCAGGCCGACACCTCCCATCCCGATACATGAGAAAGTCAACAGAGAGAGGATCCTAGAGCTCACCAACAAGATCATTGAGCTTCTCACTGGAGAGGTGACATCGCTGGGAATGCCGGGACATTATACATTAACACTATGAAGGGATCTGGGTGATGACTGTATTATTGTGTTGTCAGGTTCCTATAAGGTGTCAGGATGTCGCCGTCTATTTCTCAATGGAGGAGTCTGAGTATTTAGAAGAATACAAAGATCTGTACAAGAACGTTATGATGGAGGATCACCAGCCACCAAGTAAAAGACATGACTAAATACACACATCCTCTCACTAGTTATATGTAAGAAATTAATTGTCACTGTATGTTTTTCCTACAGTTGAAGAAGAGAAAACAACTCCCAGTCCTCTTCCTCTACAGGATGAGAGATGTCCTAGTCCTCTTCTTCTACAGGATGGTTCAGAAGAACATCAAAGCATTCCATATGATGATCAGATAGATGGAAATAAGGTCTCATGAAAAGTTCTCTATGATCTGTAGAAGTGCTGTGAAGATCTTGTGTTCAATTTTGTTTTATAAACCAGTATTATATGTTATGTCCTTGTATAATGAGAAAGGTAGAGATGGCAGGATTATAGCTAACTATAGACCTTGCATGTCGTCTGGATATTCTCACAGTTTTCTGGTCAGTAGAGACTGCTGGTTGGAATAAGGAACCAACTAGATGCATATATACAGGAGACCTGCAGATATTTTTGGGTCAGACAATGAAACTTGGCACATGTAGATCCACTGTGTCTCTTGAACACATTTGACATGGTTCTGTTCCAAAGTGTGTTATATACAGTTAGGTCCATAAATATTGGGACACCAACACAATTCTAACATTTTTGGCTCTATACACCACCACAATAGATTTGAAATGAAACTAACAAGATGTGCTTTACCTGCAGACTGTCAGCTTTAATTTGAGGGTATTTACATCCAAATCAGGTGTAGGAATTACAACAGTTTGCATATGTGCCTCCCACTTGTTAAGGAACCAAAAGTAATGGGACAATTGGTTTCTCAGCTGTTCCATGGCCAGGTGTGTGTTATTCCCTCATTATCCCAATTACAATGAGCAGATAAAAGGTCCAGAGTTCATTTCAAGTGTGCTATTTGCATTTGGAATATGTTGCTGTCAACTCTCAAAATGAGATCCAAAGAGCTGTCACTATCAGTGAAGCCATCATTAGGCTGAAAAACAGTCTTAAAAAGAAGGAACGCACCGGTGGACCCAGAAGACCACGGAAAAAAACTGTGGTGGATGACCGAAGAATTCTTTCCCTGGTGAAAAAACAACCTTCACAACATTTGGCCAGATCAAGAACACTGTCCAGGAGGTAGGTGTATGTGTGTCAAAGTCAACACTCAAGAGAAGACTTCACCAGAGTAAATACAGAGGGTTCACCAAAAGATGTAAACTATTGGTGAGCCCCAAAAACAGGAAGGCCAGATTAGAGTTTGCCAAACGACATCTAAAAAAGCTTTCACAGTTCTGGAACAACATCCTATGGACAGATGAGACCGAGATCAACTTGTATCAGAGTGATGGGAAGAGAAGAGTATGGAGAAGGAAAGGAACTGCTCATGATCCTAAGCATACCACCTCATCAGTGAAGCATGGTGGTGGTAGTGTCATGGCGTGGGCATGTATGACTGAGAATCGAACTGGTTCTCTTGTATTTATTGATGATGTGACTGCTGACAAAAGCAGCAGGATGAATTCTGAAGTGTTTCGGGCAATATTATCTGCTCATATTCAGCCAAATGCTTCAGAACTCATTGGACGGCGCTTCACAGTGCAGATAGTCAATGACCCAAAGTATACTGCAAAAGCAACCAAAGGTTTTTTTAAGGGAAAGAAGTGGAATGTTATGCAATGGCCAAGTCAATCACCTGACCTGAATCCGATTGAGCATGCATTTCACTTGCTGAAGGGAAAATGCCCCAAAAACAAGCAGGAACTGAAGACAGTTGCAGTAGAGGCCTGGCAGAGCATCACCAGGGATGAAACCTAACGTCTGGTGATGTCTATGCATTCTAGACTTCAGTCTGTAATTGACTGCAAAGGATTTGCAACCAAGTATTAAAAACTAAAAGTTTGATTTATGATTATTATTCGGTCCCATTACTTTTGGTCCCTTAACAAGTAGGAGGCACATATGCAAACTGTTGCAATTCCTACACCGTTCACCTGATTTTGATGTAAATACCCTCAAATTAAAGCTGACAGTCTGCAGTTAAAGCACATCTTGTTTGTTTCAATTCAAATCCATTGTGGTGGTGTATAGAGCCAAAAATGTTTGAATTGTGTCAATTTCCCAATATTTATGGACCTGACTGTACTGCCCTCCTTCCCTACACTTTATCCCCTGTAAAGGGATCTGGACTTTGTTGCAGGGGAACCACTAGGCTGCTGCACTTGAAGTAACTGGTGACCCACGGGGTCAGGAAAGTCAGAATACATGCAGTCCGATAAATGGTCCGTTGTCAGGGCAAGCAGCTCAGGAACAGAATAGAGATCAGGCAAGGGTCAGGTCAGGCAGCAAAGGGTCCAATCTAGAAGTCAGGCAGAAGTCTGTACACAGAACAAGCTTTGCATGAAACTAGCATACTAGAACCTACTGATCAGGCTCCTTTCCATGGCTTGTAGAGATCAGAGTGCGTGCATGCCGGCCATATAAGAGCCAGAGATAGTGTGTGCACACATGACCTATGCGCAGAGAAGGTCATTATCGGCAGGAAGCAGGCCTCAGCTTGTGTGGGAGGACAGCGTTATTCCAGCAGCCGGGACCACTGGGAAGGGAGAGAGGGATGTCTGTGGGACTGGACCGCTGGAGCCCTAAAGCTATGGAGCAGGTAAACCAGGCAGCAGACGTGCCCACCAGCAGGAAGGAGAGGAGCTATAGGCATGGACCGCTGCCATAGCAGATAACTCTGCTGTCATTTCATCACTTTTTGTCATTGTAATTAATGATCTTTTCTGTTCACATCAAACATTCCACACGACTTCTCCATCAGTCTGCTGACTTTTACCATTTCTGTTTCACAGCTTTTAAATCAGGGTAAAGATCTGAACAATATTAAGGCTGAAGATACGTATGTGAGGGGTGATGAGCAGATCATAGAGGACATTCCCACCGATAACCACCCAGGTGAGTAGTAACCACTACATAAAGCAGAGAAGACTCACAGATTCTGCTCCTTCACTGGCTACTGATGACTCCTTGTATATTCTAACACTCTTTTGCACCTGGTAACCTCCATCACATGGTCTGGTGTGGGTGTGGCTCGCGGCCTGGCTTCATTCACAGTGTACAACCGCAGTATTCATGCTGGGCACTTGTGGGGAGCTTGGCTGCGAGCTGAATTATATCACCTTCAGACCGTGTTCACACCACAGTTAGAGCAGCGGTTAGGACCCCTTGCCATGCTGAGAACAGTGACGTGGTGCATGATGGGCTCCGAGATCTCCATGACTGGAATATATTGGCAAAAGTCTCAGCTTTTAATACCTTTATTCATGTCTTGCCAGCATAGTCAGTGCTATATCTGTTTGGTGCATTTTCTCTCTCTGTGTTTCATGACTCCTTGTATAGTCAGGTAGTGGTGGCAGTTTGGGGGTCACATATTGTACTTTCTGACAGGTTTTCCTTTATTAGCACACAATTGTTACCGATACCAGGTGTCCCACAGTATTGATCAGAAGGTTGGGGTTATCACCAATTCTTCTGACTTCTATGACTTTCCATAGTACTTAGAGGCTTTACTGACACTTCAGAATTTTTGGAAATAGGAAAAGCCTTATGGTAGAGCCGAAATAAAAAGAGCTGAAATATAAAGAGCCACCAATGAACAGTAGCAGCCGCCTGTCTGACCATAAAGATCTCACAATGTTCTGCCCTAAAGAAGTAATCATAGGAGGACAAATCCCCAGTGGTCAGTGACAGCTTGCCGGCCATTCTGCTCCCCCCTTCCTGCTAAAGACTTCAATGCTACACCCCACTCTCCCCAGGGGCTCTGACCAATCCCGGTATATGGGGCCCCAAAATATCTCATGGCAGCTGTTAAATGGTCCCTTGTTATCGGGTCCTAGACATAAATTGTAAACCCGGTGGTGTCCTAGTATCACACCCAAACAGGGAGGGGGGGAAATTGTGTAATCAATATTGGAGCCACCTATAGACTGTATCTAGTAGTTTAAAGAGTAGTAAATTCTTCATTTATTAATAAATGTTAATAAATGTTTTGATGCAAATATAGAGCGACTATTATTCAAAATCCATTAAATGGAACCTGTCATCAGAAGTGGCCTATTTATTTATTGTATTTATGGAGGAGAGGACGCTGTGTCTCGCCTCATCCAGCGGTACGCCCCAGTGACTACCTGAGCTATGTTTGATGACATCAGGTACATTTCAAAAGTAGATTTTTCCTACAAACAAATGCCCCAAAAAAAAAACAGGAGTGGATCAAAAACAGAGATGACACGTGAATGGAATATTTGCATGTCTTCTGTGTTTTGTACCCACTCCTGCTTTTGGCTACCAAATCATAAGCCAATCCTGATGGGACCATACAGGTCTTACAGCTGATACACAGACAGGATCCGTTGTTCATCTCATTTTTCCTTCCATCTGACAGATCAGAAGAAGGGTCAAATAAATGATGTCAGCCAGGCCGAAAGGCAAAATAGTGGCCCAGTCATGAAGTGGGGAGGGTGGAAACAGCATAAGAAGTCCGCAGAGTGGCCCTATGTCATAGTGGGGAGGTGGAAGCAGCAGGAGGAGACCACAGAGTGACCCTATGACATAATGGGGAGGGTGGGAACAGCATGAGGAGTCCACAGAGTGGCAAGGTAACATACTGTGGAGGTGGCAGCAGCATGATGAGACCACAGAGTGACCCACAGTGTTAGATCAAATAAATAAAAATTTAATGAAAACACCCCAGAAAAGTCTGTAATTTTCTCACTTCACCACACAACAGCTAATACAACATATTACTGCACAGCTGAACGGCAAATATATTTTTCTTTTGCCACTAATACACAGCAAAAAGGGCTTTACCACATATAACTGCACCGCACAAGGGCAAATAAGACGTACTGTAGAAATATTTCATTGTGATAAACCCTGTTAATGGCTGTATCAAACAGCACTTGCACCCCAATAACAAGAACGGTTTGCTCAGAGCGGTATAATGGCAATTTGGATCCCCAGTCAGTGCAGCAAGGTGTAATAGGATTGTTCCTATTACCCAGGCTGTGACCTCCCTCTACTGAACCCTGTTCAATATAAATGCTGTGGAACGATTCCTCCCTATCCTTTCCCTGCACCTTGAATAATCCTTCCCTTAACTTAAATCGTTTTTTTTACCACAATGAAGTTGTTTCTACCACTGTCCCTAGCGCCCGCTGACGTCTCTCCCTGCACTAAGTACACTGGAAAATGGCAGAATCCAAGATGGCTGAGGCTATTTATAGGGCTGTGACATCACAGGGCTGGTTGGCTGCATGCAGGCCCGTTTTAGTCAAAGTGTGACCCTGAGCAAAATCAAAAGTGGGGCCCCAAATCCTTAAATATTGGACTAGCAGTCTGACAGAACTTTGTAGGCACGGACAGCGGTTGCAACCACAGCAGCTGAGTGTAGAATGCCATATTATATCTCCAGCCTTTCCACTGTAAGCTGCTGATCCTGCAGCCTCTTTAGGGATGTTCACACAGAGTATTATTTGGATGTAAATTTTTTTTTCTAATTTTATAAAACACTTTTTGATGCAGTTGTGTAGTGGATTTTCATTCCTTTCAATGGGAATTGTGGACATGGACCCTGCGTTATGAAAGGCCAGGGCACTTCTCTTTTTCCATGGTGCAGTTTATAAAACCACAAGCTGGAAAAAAGGTGTTGTCCCATCTGGGCCCCTGAAGTGAAGGGACAGCACAGTGTGCATTCATCGTCACCCTCCATTATGCTATGAGTGTTCTGATAATAGCTGATCACTGGCTCTGCTATTTTAAAAAATTCTATAGCAGTGAATGGAGATAATGCTGCGCATGCTCACTGTTATGGGGAACGTGTGGACGTCACACTGTAAGGCTCCATTCACATGTCCGTAGTGTATTGCGGATCCGCAGTACACTGGGCCGGCACCCCCATAAAAATGCCTATTCTCGTCCGCATTTGCGGACAAGAATAGGACATGTTCTATTTTTTTACGGAGCCACGCACCGGAAATGCGGATGTGGACAGCACTGTGTATGCTGTCCACATCTTTTCCATCCCCATTGAGAATGAATGGGTCCGCACCCGTTCCGCAAAATTGTGGAACGGATGTGAACCCATTCCACGGACGTGTGAATGGAGCCTATGGGGGACCTGTGGATATCGCACTGTTATGGAGGATCTGTGGATGACGCACTGTTATGGGGGATCTGTGAATGTCACACTGTTATGGGGGATCTGTGAATGTCACACTGTTATGGGGGATCTGTGGATGATACACTGTTATGGGGGATCTGTGGATGTCACACTGTTATGGGGAACGTGTGGATGTCACACTGTTATGGGGAAATGTGGATGTCAGGGGGCCCATGCATGGCATTATGGGTGATCCCGCCTTCCCATAGTTCCTTTCTCCATGTCCTCACACGTGAAGCAGCCATTTTAGGAAAAAATGTGATTCGTTGCCAATCAAAATTTCAATTTCCCTATATGTCTACTTCATGTTTGGATCATTTTGTAAATGACATTTTCTTTTTTTGGGGGGGGGACGTTAGAAGGCTTAGAAGTTTAGAAGCAAACCTTTAAATTTTTCAGAAAATTTCCAAAACCCACTCTTTAACCACCTCCCGACCGCCGTACGCGTATATGCGTCCGGGAGGTGGTTGCTTTATTCCTCCTGGACGCATATACGCGTCTTCTCGCGAGACGCGAGATTTCCTGTGAACGCGCGCGCACAGGCGCGCGCGCTCACAGGAACAGAAGGTAAGCGAGTGGATCTCCAGCCTGCCAGCGGCGATCGTTCGCTGGCAGGCTGGAGATCCGAATTTTTTAACCCCTAACAGGTATATTAGACGCTGTTTTCATAACAGCGTCTAATATACCTCCTACCTGGTCCTCTGGTGGTCCCTTTTGTTAGGATCGACCACCAGAGGACTCAGGTAGGTCAGTACAGTCCCACCAAACACTACACTACACTACACACCCCCCCCCCCCGTCACTTATTAACCCCTTATAAACCCCTGATCACCCCATATAAACTCCCTGATCACCCCCCTGTCATTGATCACCGCCCTGTCATTGATCACCGCCCTGTCAGGCTCCGTTCAGACGTCCGCATGATTTTTACGGATCCGATCCATGTATCCATGGATCCGTAAAAATCATGCGGACGTCTGAATGGAGCCTTACAGGGGGGTGATCAATGACAGGCGGGTGATCACCCATATACACTCCCTGATCACCCCCTGTCATTGATCACCGCCCTGTCAGGCTCCATTCAGACGTCCGCATGATTTTTACGGATCCGATCCATGGATCCGTAAAAATCATGCGGACGTCTGAATGGAGCCTTACAGGGGGGTGATCAATGACAGGCGGGTGATCACCCATATACACTCCCTGATCACCCCCCTGTCATTGATCACCCCCCTGTCATTGATCACCCCCCTGTCAGGCTCCATTCAGACGTCCGCATGATTTTTACGGATCCGATCCATGTATCCATGGATCCGTAAAAATCATGCGGACGTCTGAATGGAGCCTTACAGGGGGGGTGATCAGTGACAGGGGGGTGATCACCCTGATTACCCTGATCACCCCCTGTCATTGATAACCCCCCTGTAAGGCTCCATTCAGACGTCCGCATGCGTTCTGTGGATCCGATCCATGTATCCATGGATCCGTAAAAAATCATGCGGATGTCTGAATGGAGCCTTACAGGGGGGGTGATCAGTGACAGGGGGGTGATCACCCTGATTACCCTGATCACCCCCTGTCATTGATAACCCCCCTGTAAGGCTCCATTCAGACGTCCGCATGCGTTCTGTGGATCCGATCCATGTATCCATGGATCCGTAAAAAATCATGCGGATGTCTGAATGGAGCCTTACAGGGGGGGTGATCAGTGACAGGGGGGTGATCACCCTGATTACCCTGATCACCCCCTGTCATTGATAACCCCCCTGTAAGGCTCCATTCAGACGTCCGCATGCGTTCTGTGGATCCGATCCATGTATCCATGGATCCGTAAAAAATCATGCGGATGTCTGAATGGAGCCTTACATGGGGGGTGATCAGTGACAGGGGGGTGATCACCCTGATTACCCTGATCACCCCCTGTCATTGATAACCCCCCTGTAAGGCTCCATTCAGACGTCCGCATGCGTTCTGTGGATCCGATCCATGTATCCATGGATCCGTAAAAAATCATGCGGACGTCTGAATGGAGCCTTACATGGGGGGTGATCAGTGACAGGGGGGTGATCAGGGAGTCTATATGGGTGATCACCCCCCTGTCATTGATCACTCCCCCCCTGGTAAGGCTCCATTCAGCCATTTTTTTTGGCACAAGTTAGCGGACATTTTTTGTTTGTTTTTGTTTTTTCTTACAAAGTCTCATATTCCACTAACTTGTGTCAAAAAATAAAATCTCACATGGACTCACCGTACCCCTCACGGAATCCAAATGCGTAAACATTTTTAGACATTTATATTCCAGACTTCTCACGCTTTAGGGCCCCTAAAAAGCCAGTGCAGTATAAATACCCCACATGTGACCCCATTTCGGAAAGAAGACACCCCAAGGTATTCCGTGAGGGGCATATTGAGTCCATGAAAGATTGAAATTTTTGTCCTAAGTTAGCGGAAAGTGAGACTTTGTGAGAAAAAAAACAAAAAAAAATCAATATCCGCTAACTTATGCAAAAAAAAAAAAAATTCGAGGAACTCGCCATGCCCCTCATTGAATACCTTGGGGTGTCTTCTTTCCAAAGTGGGGTCACATGTGGGGTATTTATACTGCCCTGGCTTTTTAGGGGCCCGAAAGTGTGAGAAGTAGTCTGGGATCCAAATGTCTAAAAATGCCCTCCTAAAAGGAATTTGGGCCCCTTTGCGCATCTAGGCTGCAAAAAAGTGTCACACATCTGGTATCGCCGTACTCAGGAGAAGTTGGGGAATGTGTTTTGGGGTGTCATTTTACATATACCCATGCTGGGTGAGAGAAATATCTTGGTCAAATGCCAACTTTGTATAAAAAAATGGGAAAAGTTGTCTTTTGCCAAGATATTTCTCTCACCCAGCATGGGTATATGTAAAATGACCCCCCAAAACACATTGCCCAACTTCTCCTGAGTACGGCGATACCAGATGTGTGACACTTTTTTGCAGCCAAGGTGGGCAAAGGGGCCCACATTCCAAAGTGCACCTTTCGGATTTCGCAGGCCATTTTTTACACATTTTGATTTCAAGGTACTTCTTACACATTTGGGCCCCTAAATTGCCAGGGCAGTATAACTACCCCACAAGTGACCCCATTTTGGAAAGAAGACACCCCAAGGTATTCCGTGGGGGGCATGGCGAGTTCCTAGAATTTTTTATTTTTTGTCACAATTTAGCGGAAAATGATGATTTTTCTTTTTTTTTCTTTTTTCCTTACAAAGTCTCATATTCCACTAACTTGCGACAAAAAATAAAAAATTCTAGGAACTCGCCATGCCCCTCACGGAATACCTTGGGGTGTCTTCTTTCCAAAATGGGGTCACTTGTCGGGTAGTTATACTGCCCTGGCAATTTAGGGGCCCAAATGTGTGAGAAGAACTTTGCAATCAAAATGTGTAAAAAATGCCCTGCAAAATCCGAAAGGTGCACTTTGGAATATGTGCCCCTTTGCCCACCTTGGCAGCAAAAAAGTGTGACACATCTGGTATCGCCGTACTCAGGAGAAGTTGGGCAATGTGTTTTGGGGTGTCATTTTACATATACCCATGCTGGGTGAGAAAAATATCTTGGTCAAATGCCAACTTTGTATAAAAAAATTGGAAAAGTTGTCTTTTGCCAAGATATTTCTCTCACCCAGCATGGGTATATGTAAAATGACACCCCAAAACACATTCCCCAACTTCTCCTGAGTACGGCGATACCACATGTGTGACACTTTTTTGCTGCCAAGGTGGGCAAAGGGGCGCATATTCCAAAGTGCACCTTTTGGATTTCACCGGTCATTTCTTACACATTTTGATTGCAAAGTTCTTCTCACACATTTGGGCCCCTAAATTGCCAGGGCAGTATAACTACCCCACAAGTGACCCCATTTTGGAAAGAAGACACCCCAAGGTATTCTGTGAGGGGCATGGTGAGTTCCTAGAATTTTTTATTTTTTGTCGCAAGTTAGTGGAATATGAGACTTTGTAAGAAAAAATAAATAAAAAATAAATCATCATTTTCCGCTAACTTGTGACAAAAAATAAAAAGTTCTATGAACTCACTATGCCCATCAGCGAATACCTTAGGGTGTCTACTTTCCGAAATGGGGTCATTTGTGGGGTATTTGTACTGTCTGGGCATTGTAGAACCTCAGGAATCATGACAGGTGCTCAGAAAATCAGAGCCGTTTCAAAAAGCGGAAATTCACATTTTTGTACCATAGTTTGTAAATGCTATAACTTTTACCCAAACCATTTTTTTTTTGCCCAAACATTTTTTTTTTATCAAAGACATGTAGAACTATAAATTTAGTGAAAAATTTATATATGGATGTCGGTTTTTTTGCAAAATTTCACAGCTGAAAGTGAAAAATGTCATTTTTTTGCAAAAAAATCGTTACATTTTGATTAATAACAAAAAAAGTAAAAATGTCAGCAGCAATAAAATACCACCAAATGAAAGCTCCATTAGTGAGAAGAAAAGGAGGTAAAATTCATTTGGGTGGTAAGTTGCATGACCGAGCGATAAACGGTGAAAGTAGTGTAGTGCCGAAGTGTAAAAAGTGGCCTGGTCATGAAGGGGGTTTCACCTAGCGGGGCTGAAGTGGTTAAGGACCAGTTCAGGTCTCAAGTCAATTTGTGAGGCTTACATTATAGAAACCACCCATAAATGGCCCCATTTTAGAAACTACACCCTTAAGGTATTCAAAACTGATTTTGCAAACTTTGTTAACCCTATAGGTGTTCCACAAGAATTAAAGGGAACCTGTCACGTTTTATAGTGTCCTAACTAAGGGCAACATAAATAATTGACTGATTCTCGTAGCAAAATGCTGGGTCACTTTCTTTAATTGACCCAATCAATCTGCCAACATCTTGTATTGAAAAGCTCCAGCTGATAATGATGAGTCATGAATATTTATGAGCTCCTGACTCTCCCCGCCTACCTGCTGCTGATTGACAGTTTTTTCCATATGAATCAGCAGCAGGTGGGCAGGGGAGTGGCTATAGCTCTGAATTATAAAAACTCTGGACTCACTGACATCACGCTGGACTCAAATCAGCTCATTAGCATGCAGCATGTGGCATCTTTGTGTGTATATTATGAGGTAACCATCTGTCACACCAGTAAGTGAATACATCTAAGGTACCTTTTTAGTAGTTAATGATTGTATATAATTAGTTAGATTATAATCAAATATCCACATGACAGGTTCCCTTTAAGTCAATTGTCCAATTACTTTTGGTCCCTTTAAAGGGAACCTGTCACCTCTACTATGCTACCCTCATTGAGCGTTTCTAAATGTTCATTGTGTTACCCTAAACATATAAATTACACTTTTCATTTCATTTGCAGACAAATTCAATAAGTATTATGCATTTTTGTACTTCCCGCCTTTTATGCAAATTAACATAAGAGTCATATCTGACTTGTGTGACCAGAGAAGAGTCATATTTTCAAGCTCTGACTCATGTCACTTTTTTTACACAATAAAAGCACACAGAGCTATGGGGACTGGGTATTGCGGATGTGCTAGCGGCCATCTAGCAACCCATGTCCTCAGCTCTATACCCAAATTCCAGGTGACAGGTTCCCTTTAAAAAACAGGGTGCCACATGTAAAGGAGCTGAAACTCCTAAACCCTTCATCCAATTTTAATGTGGAGCCCTCAAATGAAATCTAAAAGTCTGGACTATGTCCATTATATAAATATAACTTGAATATGTTTTAGTAAACAGGTAATAAAAACTAAATTTGTGTCAGTTTCCAAATATATATGGACCTAACTGTGTGTGTGTATATATATATATATATATATATATATATATATATATATATATATATATGAGAGAGAGACAAAAAACAAAGTGGCAGCACCGTCACTGGTGTAGACAAAAGGGTGCAGCTGGCCCAATATGGATATAAGCCAATCCAAATAGATAAAATTGTAAAAAAGGGCAGCACTCCAGAGAGTAAAAATGCAAAAAATGACTTTATTTGCCCAAATGGGACCAAAAGGCTCCTACATAGAGGAAGGCTTGAGGAGGGCTCCTGCATAGAGCCGAAACGTTGCATGTCCCATTTGGGTAAATAAAGTAAATTTTTGCATTTTTACTCTCTGGAGTGCTGCCCTTTTTTACATATATATATATATAATATAGAGATATACACACACACATTGTATAAGCATGTAATGTGTATGAGTAATGCCCAACATGTATACAGTATATTCATGTAATTTGTGCAAGTGTATATGTAGTATGTACTTACATGTGTGTAATTTAATAATGGACCTTTATGTGTGTGAGTGAATCTATCTTATAGGCTGGGATCACATCATGGTTGCGATTATATGTTTAGTTTGTACGTTGGAAAAACCGCCAACATAAAAGGTAAATGTGTCCAGAGGCTTTTGGTCTCCATCTGGCTTCTATACATCCGTAATCCATACAACTATATCCAGTAAAAAAAAAAAAAAAAAAAAAGTTAAATGTCACTGTATGGTATCTGTCATATGCATCAATTCAATGTATATATCCTGGGTGTATATGTTAGAGCCCATAAATGTGATATGAACAAACCATTATATGTACAGTACATGCCGACATTATTTATATGTATGTGGTATATGAGCAATAATATATTTACTACATAGTAACATAGTATATAGGGCCGAAAAAAGACATTTGTCCATTGAGTTCGGCCTTTTATCCTGCAAGTTGATCCAGAGAAAGACAAAAACTGTGAGGTAGAAGCCAATTTTCCCCATTTAAGGGGGGGGGGGGGGAATTCCTTCCCGACTCCATTCAGGCAATCGGAATAACTCCCTGGATCAACGACCCCTCTCTAGTAGCTATAGCCTGTAATATTATTACGCTCCACAAATACATCCAGGCCCCTCTTGAACTCTCTTAGTGAACTCACCATCACCACCTCCTCAGGCAGAGAGCTCCATAGTCTCACTGCTCTTACCGTAAAGGATCCTCTTCTATGTTTGTGTACAAACCTTCTTTATAGGCGCAGAGGATGTCCCCTCATCACAGTCCTGGGGATAAATAGATGATGGGAGAGATCTCTGTACTGCCCCCTGATATATTTATACATAGTAATTAGATCTCACCTCAGTTGTCTTTTTTCTAAAGTGAATAACCCTAATTTTGATAATCTTTCAGGGTACTGTAGTTGCCCCATTCCAGTTATTACTTTAGTTGCCCTCCTCTGAACCCTCTCCAGCTCTGCTGTGTCTGCCTTGTTTACAGGAGACCAGAACTGTACACAGTACTCCATGTGTGGTCTGACCAGTGATTAGTAAAGTGGTGGGACTATGTTCTCATCACGGGAATCTATGCCCCTTCTGATGCAGCCCATTATCTTATTGGCCTTGGCAGCAGCTGCCTGACACTGGTTTTTACTGCTTAGTTTGCTCTTCACTAAAATTCCTAGGTCCTTTTCCATGTTAATGTTACCCATTGTTTTACCATTTAGTAATTTAGTATGTACGGGTGACTTGCATTATTCCTACCCATGTGCATAACCTTACATTTGTCAATGGTAAACCTCATCTGCCACTTATCTGCCCAAACCTCCAATCTATCCAGATCCATCTGTAGCAGTAGACCGTCCTCTTCCATGTCAATTACTTGACACAATTTAGTGTCATCTGCAAAAATTTATATTTTACTGTGCAAGCCTTCTACAAGATCATTAATAAATATATTGAAGAGGATAGGGCCCAGTACTGACCCCTGAGGTACTCCACTAGTGACAGTGACCCGATCTGAGTGTGTACCACTAATAACCACCCTCTGTTTTCTATCATTGAGCCAGTTACTTACCCACATACAGACATTTTCTCCCAGTCCGAGCATTCTCATTTTATATACTAACCTTTTATGTGGTACAGTGTCAAATGCTTTGGAGAAGTCCAGATATACGACATCCATTGATTCGCCGCTGTCAAGTCTAGAACTTACCTCCTCATAGAAACTGATTAAATTAGTTTGACATGACCGATCCCTCATGAAGCCATGCTGATATGGCGTTATTTGCTTATTTTCATTGAGGTGCTCCAAGATAGCATCTCTTAGAAAACCTTCAAACAGTTTACCCACGACGGATGTTAAACATAACGGCCTATAGTTTCCGGGCTCTGTTTTTGGACCCTTTTTGAAAATTGGCACCACATTTGCTATGCGCCAATCCTGTGTAACACTTCCTGTCAGTATAGAGTCCTTAAATATCTGAATTAAGGGTCTGGCTATGACATTACTAAATTCTCTTAGGATATGGGGGTGTATGCCATCCGGTCCTGGCGATTTGTCTATTAATCTTTTTAAGATGCCGCTGTACTTCTTCTGGGTCAGACAGGGCACTTTTAATGGGGAATTTACTTTTACATTCTGCATTTCATATGACAGTTTATTTTTATCAGTTAATTCAGTAGAGAAAAAAATATTTTGGAGCTTTGCTTTCTCCTCATCGCTCTCTGCAACTCCCCCCTCATCACTCTGTAAAGGGCCGACACCTTCAGATTTATACTTTTTACCATTTATATAATTAAAGAACATTTTAGGGTTAGTTTTGCTCTCTTTGGCAATTAATCTCTTGGTCTGTAGTTTGGCCGCTTTTATTTGTTTTTTACATATTCAATTTTTTTCCTTTTAGTTTTTCAGTGCTTCCTCTCGACCCTCCTGTATTAGTGATTTAAACGCTTTCTTTTTGTCATTTATTGCTTTCTTTACAGTTTTATTTATCCACATTGGTTTCTTCTTGTTCCTTAACCTTTTATTCCCAAGAGATATGTACCTATCGCAATTAGATTTTAGGATGCTTTTAAAAATATCCCATTTTGTGGCTGTATTTTTTATTTTTGAGGACTTTCTCCCAGTTAGTTAGGCCTATGACCTCTCTTAGTTGGCTAAATTTAGCTTTTTTGAAATTTGGTATTTTTGTTCCTCCCTGAAGAAACACTCTTATGAATGATAATTGGAAGGTTATAACTTTATGGTCACTATTTCCCAGGTGTCCCCCAACCTGCACATCTGTTGTTCTGTCAGGTCTATTGGTTAATACTAAGTCTAGTATGGCCGTCCCTCTAGTCTGGTCCTGAACCAGTTGGGAAAGGTAATTGTCTTTAGTTATTGCCAAGAACCCGTTTCCTTTATGAGATGTACAAGGTTTTAGTTTCCCAGTCTATATCTGAGTATTTAAAGTCCCCATAATAACGACCTCATTATGATTTGCCACCTCATCTATCTGGTTTAGTAGTAATTTTTTTGTGAGATAGAAGGTGGGCTTTCAGCTTCAATGTCTGGTGTGTTTTGTGCTTAAGTGCAGTTAGTGATCAGTGTGTGAGACGGACACCAGCTTATAACAATGACTCACAGATCCCTTGTGTACCTATGAAGATGCTGGCTTCAGCACAAGAGTGGAAAATACAAGTGAACAGCCTGGTGACCTAACATCATCATCTACCGGTCCAGGCTATTGGTCTACTGTCAGATTGTTATCGGTTTTCCTATAGTCAGTTGATATTTGAATTTTGCTCTATGACTTGTAATTTGTATGGATTTTCTTTATATAGAACTATTATAAAATGTATATAATTTTAAGGTTCTATTATTTAAAAATTATAAAACTCAGATTTATTCTTGGCAGATGACTGTACCAGGATCTCAGAGAAACATGTGATGTCAGATTTTAGAACAGATGATTGTGGTGTCACAGAAGATACACATGATGAGCATGCCATTATCTCAGACCTATCCTCAGCCTTTCAGAACAAAGATCTATCATCTGATCCTCTGGATGGATTTCAATCTCCTGATTCATCACAGACTGTTATGCAAAATAAAAGGCACAGAAGAAGTGTTCAACATCAAAGAAGTCATACAGGGGAGAATGCTCTTTCATGCTCAGAATGTGGGAAATGTTGTAAATCTAAATCATATCTTATGAGACATCTGAGAACTCACACAGGGGAGAAGCCATTTTCATGTTCAGAATGTGAAAAACATTTTAACTCTAAATCAGATCTTATTAGACATCAGAGAACTCACACAGGTGTGAAGCCATTTTCATGTTCAGAATGTGAAAAATATTTTAACCGTAAATCACATCTTGTCAGACATCAGAGAATTCACACAGGGGAGAAACCATTTTCATGTTCAGAATGTGAAAAACATTTTAACACTGAAACACATCTTGTTATGCATAAGAGAACTCACACAGGGGAGAAGCCATTTTTATGTTCAGAATGTGGGAAATGTTTTCAGCAGAAATCACAACTTCTTAAACATCAGAGAATTCACACAGGGGCAAAGCCATTTTCTTGTTTAGAATGTGGGAAATGTTTCACTGATAAATCAACTCTTGTTAAACATCAGGCAATTCACACAGGGGAAAAGCCATTTTCTTGTTTAGAATGTGGGAAATGTTTTACTCGTAAATCAACTCTTGTTAAACATCAGAGAAGGCACACAGGGGAGAAGCCATTTTCTTGTTTAGAATGTGGGAAATGTTTTATTCGTAAATCAATTCTTGTAATACATGAGAGAACTCACACAGGGGAGAAGCCATTTTCTTGTTTAGAATGTGGGAAATCTTTCCAACAGAAATCAAATCTTACTATACATCAGAGAATTCACACTGGAAAGAAGCAATTTTAATGTTCAGAATGTGGTAACTAGAGATGAGCAAACTTTTTGAAAAATTTAAATTCTGCAGCTTGGTCATAGTTCAACAAGAAATTTGATTTGTTCCGAATTAATTTGTCACAAATTACTATTTTAAAACCCCATTCAGCCTATCAATGAGACCATTTTTAACGCCCCCTTAGACCGAAGTGCACCCGTCAAGCAGCCATTAAAATCACCTCATCCATTTGCTCACACAGGGGCTCCTCTCTTGATTGAAAAAGACCTGCTGAAGGACCTGTGCTTAGTGTGATGACTTCACCACGTGATCATGCTGGGAGAGCACGGTGATATCATCACATTGAGTGCAGGTCCTTCGACAGGTCTTTTTTAGTTGAGAGGAGCGGACTGCCTCTGTGCGAGCAAGTGGATTAGGAAAAATGATTCTTAATCATGAAGCCCAAGGAAATTTGGCTTCATTTAAAATCAAATTTTTCCTAAAATTCAGACTGAATTCCACTTCGGATGGTTCGCTTTTTTGAACACTAGTGATAACTATAAAGCAGATCTTGTTAGACATCGGAGAATCCACACGGGGAGAAATTATTTTCATGTTCTACAAAGGGATTTTTTTAATTTTTGTCAACTTGCATTACAAGTTGTAGTTTTTATGGTGCCATTTTGGGGTACACATGACTAATTAACTTATTTTAATTCTTTCTGGGAGAAAGATGGGGAAAAACATCAATACTGTTTATACGCTATAAAATTTGCAGCGTTTATTTTTTGCCACAAATGACATAAGTTTTACTACATATAGAAATATAAAGGACAACTGATTATGCAGGTTAGGCTCATGGTACACAGTCATTGATATCACTGATAATCACGCCATCCGCTGCTCACCAATGTACCTCTTGCTATCCTATTTTTTGGGGCTTTGGTTCCTTTTCTGCACTGGCTCCTTTTGTTCCTTATATAGGTTACGGACAGCATAACTAGATTATCAGTTAAATCCATGATTTTGTACCATGAGCCTAACCTGTATAATCAATTGTCCTTTATATTTCTATATGCCTCCATGCCTATATGTAATAGTGCTAGTTTTACAGAATATCCTTATAAGCCATAGAGTACCACTATCTCTGATGCAATCTTATCTCATCCATACTTACCTAGTTCTATTTTTTGGACTTCACAGACTTCTATTTTCAGTCTCTCAATCACCATTTCGGATTGCTAATCATGTACCTTTATTGTTTATCATAATTATGTACCCAATTATTTATATTGCCATGTTCTTTTGTCCAGGCCGTGAACAAGGTCTATGTTGGACCAAAACGTTGGCCAGTGACTATTTATGCGGATGGATTAAAATAATGGAATAAAAATAATGAAATAAATAAGAAATCAGTTACAAAATTTCTTCAGTGCCGTGGTATCCTATCAATACTGTTACCCCCTTTACCACTGAGCTCCGCCTATCTCCTAGAGGAGTGCCGTTCAATTCTTTTGTTCACATGATTCCCTTAGACTTTATATAACTGTGTCAAACATATTGTTACCATTTATTAATAAATATCTGCATTTTGGGCCTATGTCTCTTTATTCTTTAGATGATAAGATATGGTCCCAGAACCTAAGGAGTTAAAGGGTTTCTGTCATCAGAATTAACCCTATTAAACTAGCTGACATTAGCGATGTGCTAATGTCAGCTGAACCTAACTAGCCTATTCCTACTTTTATCTATGCCCCCGTTACTCCAGAAATATAAGTTTTATAATAAGCTAATTAGGCTCCGTTCTTCCACCCCTGGCCTCGCCCTGCTACACTAGATTGACAGGGCCAGGCAGTGTTCACCTCCTCCTGCCGGACCTGTGCTCTGGGAAAATCTTGTGCCAATTTGGCACAGGTGCAGTGAGGAAGCCGGCAGTTGCCGAGCACCCTTCACTCACTGCGCCTGCGTCGAATACTGAACGGGACGGCGCAGGCCCGAGATTTACACGGCAGTAGGAGACCAACGCTGCCTGGCCCTATCAATCTAGTGTACCAGGGCGTGGCCAGAGGTGGGAGAACGGAGCCTCTAGGAGCAGGGGTAACACCTCCCCCTGCTCTTAGAGGCTAATTAGCATACAGTATTATAAAACTTATATTTCTGGAGTAACGGGGGCATAGATAAAAGTAGGAATAGGCTAGTTAGGTTCAGCTGACATTAGCACATGGCTAATGTCGGCTAGTTTAATAGGGTTAATTCTGGTGACAGAAACCCTTTAAGGAAGAGTTGGTGGTCAGGTCACTGTGTGCAAATGGTGAGGGGAGACTTCCATTTGCACATCCAGACTTTTGTGGATTTTTTTAGGACACTTCGAGGGTCATTTATCAAAGAGACTTTTTACTCTGGTCTTTGATAGCCATTAGACTGCCAAAAGGATGTGCCTAATTTATCACAAAACATACAATTCATAATAACTTAGGCGTATACTCTGGCACTGTGCGTCTGACGTGAAATTCTACTCCACTCCCTGAGAGGAGTAAATTTTGGACAACTTTTACACCTGAAATAGTTTAAATGTTTGTGAATGTGCCAGAGCCAATTTGCCAGCCCCGCCATTCCCTAGTGGCGAGAAGAGTGAAAAAATGTCTGAGTGATAAAGTATTGTCACACAGGCTTGGGCCTTGCGACTTTCTATACTCCCAAATCTGGCATGTAAGTAAATGATCCCATTTCTGTTTTTTTATGTTAAACCTAAATGAGGGAGTCTCCTTCCATCCATCTCATCGCTATATTTTGCTTTGCTAAGAAAAATGTTTTACAATTCACAGTTTGATTCCCATGCACCACTCCAAATGCTCCATATTTGACTTGGGAAGGTCTTCAACCAAAGCGTGCAACTCTCACAAGATTAATCTGTGCAAGGCAGCGGAGACTGTCATTAGCACTTCCCAGGCAGATCTGCATAGGGAAACGTACCGGCGCACCAGCTGCCTTGCTCAGGTCCCCGCTGTCAATATCCACTTTGACCCCACTGCTGGCCGCAGTGGTGACCTGCTGCCTTTGCATCATGGCAATTGGGCACATGATGCAAGATGAACGCTGTAGCTAGCAATTTGCTGCAAAGCGGCTATTGGTAGCAGGGGACCTGAGCAAGGCAGCTAAGGCCAGGGAGTAAAAGAGTCGGGACTCCGTACCGGTGAGCAGGTAAGTGTGCTCCCCTTTGCAGGTCTGCTTAGAAGAGGGGGCTGCCAAAAACAAAAAAGGTGCACAACCTTTTTGAAACCATCAACATTTCAGCCACAAAAGGCTGTTTTGGTTTTGCCATGAGGACGAACAAGGAAAGCAAATCAAACACCAGTTTTGGCCCCAAAATTTTTTTTTACTACTCTGAAAAGGCAATAAGGTGGGCAAAATTACTGTGAAGGGGCCACAAGGTGGGCATTAGTACTAAGAGGAAATGCTCTAAATTACACTGTTATACATTGGGATGGTTCAGTTTTACAGGCCAGCACAGTGCCCCATAATAGATATTTAACATGGGCAGTTAGCATCCCTTCCTTATGTGATTATTCTTTTTTTCTCTGTCACTGCAATTACCTTTTCCGGATCCACTGACACCCAAGATGAGGTAGGACCAGTTGGTTCTTTAATTTATTGCAAGGTGTATTGGTACCACCTCAGACGATACCACACCTCACAGCCCAGCCTGACGTCACTGGTTTCTAAGTTAAGTTACGTCTTCCCTGGAAGTATGTAAGGTCAGCTTGTCACAGTTTATACAGACACCTTCTGTCCGCACGGGCACAGGGAGTGAGAGAGGGTGCTCCATGCTACCTTGACCATGACACAACCCTGACAAGCTGAGAGCCTTTTCACTGCCCCAGTGAAACAGAGCCCTGCCAGCCTGGTAGACTGCCACCAGTTCCTTGTTAGATATAACCCTGTTAACGGTCCGGGCTTATATCGGGACAGAAACCACCACCAGGTAGCGTATAACGTTATGCCGAGACACGGACGAGTGGGATTCGTGGATCGAGATACAGAACAACGCAAGATTAATTTATATAGTTAATTGCCAATATTGCAGAAAAGACCGGCACTCGCTGTAGATCAATCTTGTATTTATTCAGTCACATATACAGGGAATAAGTGACGCGTTTCAGTGCAATTTTTTTTGTTAAAAATAAAATAAAATATTTATTTTTTTTAAAAAAAAGGAATTTTTACCAAGAAAAAAAGGGGAGAGTTGTATTTTTTAGTATTTTTAGTAAGGTAATCTATCAAAGGAAGCTTTGTACGTTGTATTCACGATTGAGTCCACGGGGCGTTTGTAATCGGGGTATCCAATAAGCCTCCCTTTGAAGCAATAATTTATTTCTATCTCCACCTCGGGAGGGGTACACTTTCAATAATCTGATAACGTAACTGTGCCACTGTGTGTCTATGTTCGCGGAAATAAAATTGTACGGGAAATAATAAATTTTGCTTTTTTTTTGTCTTGTTCCCCGATTCTGAATGAATGCCACTGCTGTTGAATTGTCCGAATGGATTTGGTATTTTAAGTGACTTTGTGCCCCTTTCAAGGCTTCCCAAATTGCTCTTAGTTCCTTGTAATTGGATGAAAGAGGTCTTATGGAGTTGGTCCAGATCCCCTGCCAGGGCAAGAAACACTAATCGGACGGAACTATTAACAACTAAGCCTAAAAATCCCACTGAACAGGTAGTCAGATGCATTGGCACCTTTGATGCCCAAAATAATCAAATCTATCAAATTTTAAACAAACACTGGCATGTCCTCTGGGCGGACAATGACCTGAGGGCAGTGATCACCAAGAAACCAAGTGTCACGTACCGTAGAGGCAAAAACCTCAAGGACACCTTGGTCCATAGTTTTTACCATCCCACACTACCTAACACCACCTGGCTCACATCAAAAATGGTGGGTACTTACCCGTGCGGAGATTGCGTCTTCTGTCCCCTTGTGAAGAGATGCCAGTCATTCGTTAACCCTGTGGATGAGAAGGAATACTATATAAGACAATATATTAATTGTAAGACCAAAGGCATTGTCTATGCCATCCAATGCTCGTGCCCTAAAATCTATGTTGGTAAGACGTCTCAGGAGTTTAGGAGGAGAATTTCACAACATCTTAGCAGTATTAACACCGAAGCTGACACCTCAATCTCCAGACACGTCAGGGCCCACATTGGTGGTGACCATAAGGCTTTAAAATTTTGGGAAATTTGTAAGAAAACCCTAGGTGCCAGGAGAGAAGACTTGGACGCCATCCTTTTACAGGAAGAGACCAGGTGGATTCATAGGCTTGATAGCCTCAGTCCCAAAGGTCTCAATGAAGGTTTTGCCTTCACAGCCTTTCTAAGAGTGAGGGAGAGGTACTAATTTATGTTGGTTTTTCAATTATTGCATTCTTATTATATATATTTTTTTGTCCAGTACTGCATTAAGTGTCTATTTTGACACGTTTCAACATTTTGGACCATTATCCCACAGTTTCTGAAATCTTGGGGTGCCACAAGGGTGGCATCAACTATTCATAATCCTTTTTGAGGGTGTTTTTAGATCTTATAGGGAGATATTTGCCCTATAAAATAGTCATATGCATCGGAGTCACCTTTGCTAGTAAAGATTGAGGGTTCTAAAGAATTGGTCTAAAATCTATAAATATGGCATACATCCACATCATGCCATTTTTTTGCTGCCAAAAGGTTGGATCTTTGCCGAACTATTATGACTCCTCTATTCAGATATAGTCTTCTGACATTTCATCTTGCGGGTCCCCTAAGACCCCATAGTGACATGTCAGTATGCACTAATAATAATAATTCCTTATATATACAGGGAGTGCAGAATTATTAGGCAAATGAGTATTTTGACCACATCATCCTCTTTATGCATGTTGTCTTACTCCAAGCTGTATAGGCTCGAACGCCTACTACCAATTAAGCATATTAGTTGATGTGCATCTCTGTAATGAGAAGGGGTGTGGTCTAATGACATCAACACCCTATATCAGGTGTGCATAATTATTAGGCAACTTCCTTTCCTTTGGCAAAATGGGTCAAAAGAAGGACTTGACAGGCTCAGAAAAGTCAAAAATAGTGAGCTATCTTGCAGAGGGATGCAGCACTCTTAAAATTGCAAAGCTTCTGAAGTGTGATCATCGAACAATCAAGCGTTTCATTCAAAATAGTCAACAGGGTCGCAAGAAGCGTGTGGAAAAACCAAGGCGCAAAATAACTGCCCATGAACTGAGAAAAGTCAAGCGTGCAGCTGCCAAGATGCCACTTGCCACCAGTTTGGCCATATTTCAGAGCTGCAACATCACTGGAGTGCCCAAAAGCACAAGGTGTGCAATACTCAGAGACATGGCCAAGGTAAGAAAGGCTGAAAGACGACCACCACTGAACAAGACACACAAGCCGAAACGTCAAGACTGGGCCAAGAAATATCTCAAGACTGATTTTTCTAAGGTTTTATGGACTGATGAAATGAGAGTGAGTCTTGATGGGCCAGGTGGCTGGATTGGTAAAGGGCAGAGAGCTCCAGTCCGACTCAGACGCCAGCAAGGTGGAGGTGGAGTTCTGGTTTGGGCTGGTATCATCAAAGATGAGCTTGTGGGGCCTTTTCGGGTTGAGGATGGAGTCAAGCTCAACTCCCAGTCCTACTGCCAGTTTCTGGAAGACACCTTCTTCAAGCAGTGGTACAGGAAGAAGTCTGCATCCTTCAAGAAAAACATGATTTTCATGCAGGACAATGCTCCATCACACGCGTCCAAGTACTCCACAGCGTGGCTGGCAAGAAAGGGTATAAAAGAAGAAAATCTAATGACATGGCCTCCTTGTTCACCTGATCTGAACCCCATTGAGAACCTGTGGTCCATCATCAAATGTGAGATTTACAAGGAGGGAAAACAGTACACCTCTCTGAACAGTGTCTGGGAGGCTGTGGTTGCTGCTGCACGCAATGTTGATGGTGAACAGATCAAAACACTGACAGAATCCATGGATGGCAGGCTTTTGAGTGTCCTTGCAAAGAAAGGTGGCTATATTGGTCACTGGTTTGTTTTTGTTTTGTTTTTGAATGTCAGAAATGTATATTTGTGAATGTTGAGATGTTATATTGGTTTCACTGGTAAAAATAAATAATTGAAATGGGTATATATTTGTTTTTTGTTAAGTTGCCTAATAATTATGCACAGTAATAGTCACCTGCACACACAGATATCCCCCTAAAATAGCTAAAACTAAAAACAAACTAAAAACTACTTCCAAAAATATTCAGCTTTGATATTGAGTTTTTGGGGTTCATTGAGAACATGGTTGTTGTTCAATAATAAAATGAATCCTCAAAAATACAACTTGACTAATAATTCTGCACTCCCTGTATACACCTACACTTATTACCTATATCCTCTTGGATTATTATGGGATACATTTCTGTACTATCTATGAGGTCATTCATTTTTTGCACACACCTAACTCCTAATGACTGTTTATTAGTTGGCACTAATGCCACTAATCTATAATAATAGTAGGCAGTGTGATAGATAAACAGAATAGGCATTTCTGCTATACTGCACTTAGATCGCACTTACTATATTGATGTCTATGGCACAGTTTAAAGTTATTGGAGCACTTGGTTTGCCCCCTGTATTCAGATGTATAAATGTAGCCTTCACTAACATATATGAAGTGTGTGCGCATGTCACCTCAGCGCAGCGCATGCGCATAACCAAAGCCTGGGTCCGATTTAGCCCAAGTGCCTTTGCATCTTCCTGGATGAAGTGTATGCGCATTCCGATTCGGCGTAGCGCATGCGCACTGCACAAATATGGGTTCGATCTAGCCTAAGTGCCTGCGCATCCTCCTAGTGTGCAGCGCCGTCCTGATGATGTAATCGGGAGGCGCCTGACACCGGCGGATGACCCACCCCATCCCATATACCCCACATTGCCAGGGCCACTCATGCCCCCCCCCCCCCTTTCCCACAGACAGCAGCACGAGATCCCCTTGTCTGATCTGCATGGGTCCCACACACCATAGTCTCCTCACACACACACTGCCCCCACAGAGCCTGGACTCCCCTACATGCCACCTCAGTCACGTCTGATCTTAATGGCTCCCACACAATACTCCCTGCTGACCCCATAGGCCCCAAGACCAGGGACTGCACCCCGGACACCCCCTCTGGCTAGACTGCTCCCCCAGTACTACTGTCTGACCAGGTGTCCTACAGACACACAATTCTCACCATGTGCCCCTTCTCTCACACAGAGCGGACATCAGATCTACAGACCATTGTCTGCACCCTGCACCCACCGACTGCTGCTCGAGCCCCTCCAGCGAACTGTTCCCAAGGTACAGACTGTACTAACCACCAAACAGGTCGCCATCTGTGCCCTCTACCTATAGCTCTCCCCAACGCCTGGCCAGAATACACCACATGCCCCCCTCACAGATTTACACCCCATAAATATCCCCCCATCCTGCACCCTCACGGCCCCCAGATTACAGCCGGTTCTGTACTGTAACCCCTGTAATTGCACCAGATTCCACTCCATGACCCCCACTGCCCCTGAGTGCTCCCCCTGCCCCTCATATATGAGCTCCATATGCCGCCCCTCCCCCGCTCCCCATGAAGCTCTGTGTACTCCAGGACTGCACCACATCCTGGCACGCACAGCCCCTCCCCCTGGCATACACAGCCCCTCCCCCCGGCACACACAGCCCCTCCCCCTGGCACACACAGCCCCTCCCCCTTCCAAAAGCTCCTGCAGACCGGGTTTGTCAGCACTTCCCACATTTGGTCATCTGACCATGAAGGAGCATGTGACCAGTGACGTCACAGATCTTCTAGCAACTCCGTTCTAGTCACTGCCTGAGAGGTAAGTGTCCTGTGTGCTGGGCTGCGGGGCGTCCTCTCCGTGTTCTGTGCGGTCTCCTGTGGGGTCAGGATTAGGGACAGGTTTACAGTCAGGGAGGTTTTGTGGAGAACATTAGTTTCTAGAACAACTTGGGGGCGGGGCTACATCCTCTCAGAAGCCCATACATTCTAGGTGGGTACATGTTGTGTCCAGCAGGGCAGGTAGGTGTGTAGTCACCGCCATTGTCTGTCAGGATTACTGGGGCAGAGGGGGCATTAACCCCTTCACCGCCAGCTCTCTCGGCCAGGCACAGTCAGCCTCCGCCAGCACTCAGCCCACTAGGCACTAGGCTGCCCAGGGACTGACTGAGCTACAGGAGCAGCACCTGGGTCTATCTGAGTGTAATCTGTATGTACAGCGCAGGTATATACATAGTCATCCTCCTGTGTATTATAGTATATACTATGCTGGTATAACCTGGGTCTATCTGAGTGTAATCTATATGTACAGCGCAGGTATATACATAGTCATCCTCCTGTGTATTATAGTATATACTGTGCTGGTATAACCTGGGTATATCTGAGTGTAATCTATATGTACAGCGCAGGTATATACATAGTCATCTCCTGTGTATTATAGTATAGACTATGCTGGTATAACCTGGGTCTATCTGAGTGTAATCTATATGTACAGCGCAGGTGTATACATAGTCATCCTCCTGTGTATTATAGTATATACTATGCTGGTATAACCTGGGTCTATCTGAGTGTAATCTATATGTACAGCGCAGGTATATACATAGTCATCCTCCTGTGTATTATAGTATATACTGTGCTGGTATAACCTGGGTCTATCTGAGTGTAATCTATATGTACAGCGCAGGTATATACATAGTCATCCTCCTGTGTATTATAGTATATACTATGCTGGTATAACCTGGGTCTATCTGAGTGTAATCTATATGTACAGCGCAGGTATATACATAGTCATCCTCCTGTGTATTATAGTATAGACTGTGCTGGTATAACCTGGGTCTATCTGAGTGTAATCTATATGTACAGCGCAGGTATATACATAGTCATCTTCCTGTGTATTATAGTATAGACTAGGCTGGTATAACCTGGGTATACCTGAGTGTAATCTATATGTACAGCGCAGGTATATACATAGTCATCTTCCTGTGTATTATAGTATATACTATGCTGGTATAACCTGGGTCTATCTGAGTGTATTCTATATGTACAGCGCAGGTGTATACATAGTCATCCTCCTGTGTATTATAGTATAGACTATGCTGGTATAACTAGGTGATTTTCCTAGTCTATGACGGAAAGTCATGGTTTTATTAAAGACACGGAGGCGAGTATTGCTATCTCCTTCTTTACTGTCCACCAATAGCAGCAAAGAAAAAATTTACATCACATAACGTAACCATAGTAACATCACCCTCCCCTCACAGTCCATATAACAGACGGCTCCTCCTCTCAATCCTCCTCTTTCTTTACGAGCCTGACACCATGACCGGAACCACCGAACACGAAACCGGAACCTGGAAACGGGAAACGACCAGCACGGAACCACCGGAACCTCCCAACGAAACCCAGCAACTCGGATCACCGGATCTTCTTTTCAACGAAAGCCAACATGGCTATAACTAGAACAGGGCAACGGAGACCCGAAGCGAATCAACTTCCTCCTGAAAGTAATAAACAGGTTAAGTAATGGGCAGAACAAAACATCGCAAGTCCAACGCGATCCTGCCAGAATAAACATCTTAAGTCGACATAGCCGACACATCATGCAAATCAGACTGAAAACCGCAAAAATACATCGTAAGGGAGGGAACCCCAGGGCGGGCAATACTCGCCTCCGTGTCTTTAATAAAACCATGACTTTCCGTCATAGACTAGGAAAATCACCTAGTTTTACAGCAAGACACGGAGGCTCCTATTGCTAAGTTTAAAGTTGAGCAATAACAGCAGAAAACAAATGTGGAGGCGGTCTAAAATAATACTCCCTGAATGTTGAGGCCGAAGACCAGTCCGCCAGACGTAGGATATCCTCCAATCGAGCACCCGAAACAGCCAAAGAGTTAGCCGATGCGCCTCTAGAGGAATGAGCAGTAAATATGGAAGTATCAATTCCTGCTAACGACATAACCCACTTCATCCAGCGCGCCAAAGTAGGGCTGGACACAGGACCAAACGGATGCCGAATGGACAAGAAAAGCTGAGGAACCGAAGACGACCGGTAAGCACGCGTCCGGGACTCATACTCCCTCAAACAAGCCACCGGGCAAAGAGCCGGCGAAGAAGGGAAAGACGGATAAGACACCGATCTAATGTTGGTCTTCGTACGTCTGGAAATATTGAAGGTGACCCCCTCCGGAGTAAAGGACCTGGCGTCGTGATCAAGCGCTCGAACATCTGAGACCCGCTTGCAGGAAATAAGGCAAAAAAGAACCAATAACTTGGCCGACAACTGCCGCACCGTGAGATCCGGGTTACCGGGCCAGTTGGACAAAAAAGACAAGACTAAAGACACATCCCAAGTCGTGGTAAAGCGAGGCCGGGGATGACGAGACATGCGGGAACCGCGAAGCAAACGACATACGGAAGGGTGCCGTCCCGCAGGGACACCATCAAAACCCTGATGAGAAGATGAAATAGCGGACCTGAACAAATTAATCGTCCGATAAGCCTTACCCGCTTCGAAGAGGGAGGTAAGAAAATCCAAAAGCTGAGTCACAGGGGCCGAAACGGGATCCAAGTCCCGTTCCACGCACCAACCAGACCAAGATCGCCAGGCTGCCCGATAAGATTTTCTGGTGCCGGGAGCCCATGCGTTGTCCAAAAGGCGTCTAGTCGCCTCCGAAATATCGCCGACTTCTCCAGGTGTCCTGAGATCCGGCACGCGACCAGCCGTAGAGATCCGTCCGACAGGAGCGGGTGGTGTAATCCTCGAGGGTCCTGGAGGAGATCCATCCGAAACGGGAGGAGAAAAGGCACATCTATCAGGAGACCCAGCAGCGACGGGAACCACGCCTGAGTCCCCCAGAAAGGGACCACCACCACCAACTCGGCCAGCTGACGACGAACATGTAACATCATCCTCGGGATCATAGCAAAAGGCGGGAATGCATACATCAGCGGACCGGACCACGGTTGAAGGAACGCGTCCACCGCCTCCGCTGCCGGATCCGGACGCCAGCTGAAAAATCGCGGAAGTTGGGTGTTGAGACGTGAGGCAAATAGGTCTATAGCAAAAGGACCCCAATTCCTGGATAACTCGGAAAAAATCTCCGGAGCCAGCATCCAATCGCTGCTGTCCGTAAGGTAGCGGGAGCCCCAATTCGCCCGACTGTTGTGGAGTCCCGGGAGATATTCCGCCTGAACCATGACCTCCCTGGAGAGACAAAAAGACCAGAAATCTTTCGCCAACCGAGCCAAGGTAGCCGAGCGCGTACCTCCCAACCGGTTGATGTACCGCACTGCAGACACATTGTCCATCCGGAGACGAATGCACGCCCGAGCCATCCCGTTGGTGAAACTCCGAATGGCAAAGGAACCGGCAAGAAGTTCCAACGCGTTGATATGAAGACGCGCCTCTTCCGTGGACCACCGGCCGCCCGTGGAGATCCCGTTGCAGTGGGCACCCCAGCCGTGAAGACTGGCGTCCGACTCGACAGTGAAATCGGGTTGTAAACCGAATATTGCCCTGCCGTTCCAGGCTTCCAGGTTGTCGATCCACCAAGTGATCTCTTCCCGAGATTCCGGGTCCAGGGTCAGAGTGTCTGCGAACGCAGCGCCAGAGCGGAGATGTGCTATTTTCAAGCGCTGAAGGGCCCTGTAGTGCAAAGGGGCTGGAAACACCGCTTGGATAGAAGAGGCGAGGAGACCGATGATTCTGGCCAGATGGCGTAGAGACACCAGAGGCAGAGACAGGGCATGTCTGAGTTCCTTGCGTATGGAACGCAGCTTCGATGTGGGTAGAGAGAGGGATTCCGACATCGAATCCACGGTGAAACCCAAAAATTCCATCCTCTGCGATGGTACCAAGCACGACTTCTCGTGGTTTACGAGAAAACCGAGACGGGCTAGAAGGTCCGTCGTCCAGCGAAGATGTATTAACAGAGTCTGGGCCGACTGATGCATGATAAGAATGTCGTCCAGGTATATGATGAGGCGGACCCCACGACTGCGGAGCCAGGCCACAACCGGACGCATCAGCTTGGTGAAACACCATGGCGCTGAGGAAAGGCCGAAAGGGAGGCACGAGAAACGCCAGATCTCTCCCTTCCACACGAAACGCAGCAGGTCCCTGGAAGGGGCGGACACCGGGACTGTCAAGTAAGCGTCCTTGAGGTCCAGTTCCACAAACCAATCGCCCGGCATAAGGAGATCTCGGAGTAGATGGATGCCCTCCATCTTGAAGTGGCGATAGCGGACAATCGCATTCAGAGCCCGCAAATTGATAACCGGGCGCATCTGACCCCCTTTTTTCTGGACCAGAAAGATAGAGCTAACGACCCCTGTCGTGTGTGGCGGTGCCCTCTCGATCGCCCGCTTGTGGTAGAGGGAGGTGAGTTCTAGGTCTACCAGCGCGGCGTTGGGGCGAGACAGCAGGGAGGTGGGAGGGGATGGAATCTGGTCCGGCGAACCCACGAGTTCCACGTGGAAGCCTTCTATAGTGGACAAAACCCAAGGGTCGGATGTTATCGCCGCCCAAGCAGGGGAAAAACGACGGAGTCTGCCCCCTATGCAATGATCCGAAGAAACCCCCATCGGGGGAGGACTTACCGAAAGGACGTCGTGAAGACTGATTCCCTCTGTAAGATCTGCCACGCCATTGTCCACCTCTGGCAGGGAAGAAAGGGGATGGAAATCTCTGTTCCTGGAAGGCGGGGCGTTGATGAAAGGAGCCTCTGCCCGCGTTGCGGGGTTGAAAATTGGAACGGCCGGACAGACGGCCCCTAGCACTGCCGGCCCTGGTGGAGACCCGTCCCTGGAATACTCTCCTAATGGAAGATTGGGCCTTATCTAGGGCAGTGAATGCTCCCACGAACCGACTCAAATCCTTAATAAAGGAGTCGCCAAAAAGATGACCCTGAGCATCTGCGCCTGATTCAGTCAGGGCCAGGCTGGCCAGTTTCGGGTCTATTTTAAATAGAATTGCCTTTCTTCTCTCAATTGCTAGAGAGGAATTGGCGTTGCCAGCGATGCAGATCGCTCGTTGGATCCAGCCTGTCATTTCCTCAGGGTCAATAGGGGACCCATCTGACCTGGCATTCTCAGCCATCTCAAACAATTTGGTCAGAGGACCGAACACATCCAGGAGCTTGTCCTGACAGCTACGCAGAGCTGAGTCTAACCCCTTACGGGGATTCCAGCCGGACTTGGCGAGAAATTGTGTGACCTTAGGATCCACCACAGGGGTGTCACATACCTTATTAGGTACAATGGGCCTAGGGCATTCAGCCTTCATCTTATTGCGCGCCTCCTTGCTAAGGGGGCGGCGGACCCAGTGCTCCAGGTATTTGCCAACATGGTCTGTCGGCAGCCACTCCGCCGATCTGGGATGGTGGAGGGCGTTAGGGTCAAACATGGGATCTCCCAAAGAGTCAACCAGGGAAGAAGCCGGAGCAACCGAAGCCGAGGAATCCTTCACTTGAGAAGTTGAAGGAGTGGGGCAGTGTGGGGCACTGGGACCCGACTGCGTTTCGTGCTCAGAATCAGCACTAGCCTCAGCAAACGCCTCCTCATCTGACCCGATCTCGGCGTCAGAATCGCTTACTTGTTGCGCTCTAGCGCATTTCCAAGGCCGCGCCCGTTCTGCCTGGCGCGGAAAGGCTCTCTTACGCGATCTATGCGCGCGTTCAAGGGTGGCCGGAGGCGCACCAGTCAATTGTTCCTGTGATACAGGAATATCCACAGATGGAGGTAGCTGGGCAGTGGGGGCCGCAGGCTGCGCAGACCCTGAGACCCGGTGGCTAGCCAGTGCCTGTGCAATAGTCTGCGACAGCACAGAGGACATAGAGTCCATTGCAGCAGTGATAGCGGCCGAGACAGAGCGCTGCAGCGCTACTGCCTGTGTGTCAACCTCATTAAGGGCATCCCTCTCAGGGGGTGAAGATGCAGAGGCCTCAGGGGCTGGATCAGATAGAGGCATAATGGGCAAAACGAAGCTATCCCTATATATATAACTGCCAGGGGATACTGGCTACACTGAGCTAAAGTGGGGATAAAGGATAAGTCTGACAGAAACTAAATCGCAGGGCAAGCAGCGCAGGGAAGAAAACAGGGTTAGTCACCCAATGTAGCGGAGCGCCGGAGCAAGCGACTGGATCGCAGGACGGATGCGGAGAAACAGGAAGTGCCGCCGAGGTCGCGCGAGACCCGGCAGGAGTATCGCAAGAAAAAAACTAAAATGGCCGCCGAAATCCCGCGAGAACAAGCGGGAGACGGCCAAAGGAGTACCAAAATGGCCGCCGGGATCTCGCGAGATCACGCGGCCATAGGCAGAGACAGAGGAGAGCGCGGGAAAACGCCGCGCCAATGTGGGTAAGACGGACCTGCAATAGAATATTATAATGGCGCACAGTGAAACCGCTCAAAGCGGAACCTATGGGGAGGGAAAACGGACCCAAAATGTGAGGAAAATAAAACAGCAACCGCAATGGGAGCAGGGAACTAGTCCCAAGCCATGAGCAGCATGATATCTGCTGACAGAAGCCAGTAATATAAGCAAATGACAAATAAGAAGCAATATAAAGCAATCTAAAGCCATATAAACACAATGCAAACTACAGACACAGGAGCTGCCAAAATGAGTACTTATCTTGGTGGCAGCAGCAAAGAAAGAGGAGGATTGAGAGGAGGAGCCGTCTGTTATATGGACTGTGAGGGGAGGGTGATGTTACTATGGTTACGTTATGTGATGTAAATTTTTTCTTTGCTGCTATTGGTGGACAGTAAAGAAGGAGAAAGCAATAGGAGCCTCCGTGTCTTGCTGTAAAACCTGGGTATATCTGAGTGTAATCTATATGTACAGCGCAGGTATATACATAGTCATCCTCCTGTGTATTATAGTATAGACTATGCTGGTATAACCTGGGTCTATCTGAGTGTAATCTATATGTACAGCGCAGGTATATACATAGTCATCCTCCTGTGTATTATAGTATATACTATGCTGGTATAACCTGGGTATATCTGAGTGTAATCTATATGTACAGCGCAGGTATATACATAGTCATCCTCCTGTGTATTATAGTATATACTATGCTGGTATAACCTGGGTATATCTGAGTGTAATCTATATGTACAGCGCAGGTATATATATAGTCATCCTCCTGTGTATTATAGTATAGACTATGCTGGTATAACCTGGGTCTATCTGAGTGTAATCTATATGAACAGCGCAGGTATATACATAGTCATCCTCCTGTGTATTATAGTATATACTGTGCTGGTATAACCTGGGTCTATCTGAGTGTAATCTATATGTACAGTGCAGGTGTATACATAGTCATCCTCCTGTGTATTATAGTATATACTATGCTGGTATAACCTGGGTGTATCTGAGTGTAATCTATATGTACAGCGCAGGTATATACATAGTCATCCTCCTGTGTATTATAGTATAGACTATGCTGGTATAACCTGGGTCTATCTGAGTGTAATCTGTATGTACAGCGCAGGTATATACATAGTCATCCTCCTGTGTATTATAGTATATACTATGCTGGTATAACCTGGGTCTATCTGAGTGTAATCTATATGTACAGCGCAGGTATATACATAGTCATCCTCCTGTGTATTATAGTATATACTATGCTGGTATAACCTGGGTCTATCTGAGTGTAATCTATATGTACAGAGCAGGTATATACATAGTCATCCTCCTGTGTATTATAGTATATACTGTGCTGGTATAACCTGGGTCTATCTGAGTGTAATCTATATGTACAGCGCAGGTATATACATAGTCATCCTCCTGTGTATTATAGTATATACTATGCTGGTATAACCTGGGTATATCTGAGTGTAATCTATATGTACAGCGCAGGTATATACATAGTCATCCTCCTGTGTATTATAGTATAGACTATGCTGGTATAACCTGGGTATATCTGAGTGTAATCTATATGTACAGCGCAGGTATATACATAGTCATCTCCTGTGTATTATAGTATATACTATGCTGGTATAACCTGGGTCTATCTGAGTGTAATCTATATGTACAGCGCAGGTATATACATAGTCATCCTCCTGTGTATTATAGTATATACTGTGCTGGTATAACCTGGGTCTATCTGAGTGTAATCTATATGTACAGCGCAGGTATATACATAGTCATCCTCCTGTGTATTATAGTATATACTGTGCTGGTATAACCTGGGTCTATCTGAGTGTAATCTATATGTACAGCGCAGGTATATACATAGTCATCCTCCTGTGTATTATAGTATAGACTATGCTGGTATAACCTGGGTCTATCTGAGTGTAATCTATATGTACAGCGCAGGTATATACATAGTCATCCTCCTGTGTATTATAGTATATACTATGCTGGTATAACCTGGGTCTATCTGAGTGTAATCTATATGTACAGAGCAGGTATATACATAGTCATCCTCCTGTGTATTATAGTATATACTGTGCTGGTATAACCTGGGTCTATCTGAGTGTAATCTATATGTACAGCGCAGGTATATACATAGTCATCCTCCTGTGTATTATAGTATATACTATGCTGGTATAACCTGGGTATATCTGAGTGTAATCTATATGTACAGCGCAGGTATATACATAGTCATCCTCCTGTGTATTATAGTATAGACTATGCTGGTATAACCTGGGTCTATCTGAGTGTAATCTATATGTACAGCGCAGGTATATACATAGTCATCCTCCTGTGTATTATAGTATAGACTATGCTGGTATAACCTGGGTCTATCTGAGTGTAATCTATATGTACAGCGCAGGTATATACATAGTCATCCTCCTGTGTATTATAGTATAGACTATGCTGGTATAACCTGGGTCTATCTGAGTGTAATCTATATGTACAGCGCAGGTATATACATAGTCATCTTCCTGTGTATTATAGTATATACTGTGCTGGTATAACCTGGGTCTATCTGAGTGTAATCTATATGTACAGCGCAGGTATATACATAGTCATCCTCCTGTGTATTATAGTATATACTATGCTGGTATAACCTGGGTCTATCTGAGTGTAATCTATATGTACAGCGCAGGTATATACATAGTCATCCTCCTGTGTATTATAGTATAGACTATGCTGGTATAACCTGGGTCTATCTGAGTGTAATCTATATGTACAGCGCAGGTATATACATAGTCATCCTCCTGTGTATTATAGTATAGACTATGCTGGTATAACCTGGGTCTATCTGAGTGTAATCTATATGTACAGCGCAGGTATATACATAGTCATCCTCCTGTGTATTATAGTATATACTGTGCTGGTATAACCTGGGTCTATCTGAGTGTAATCTATATGTACAGCGCAGGTATATACATAGTCATCCTCCTGTGTATTATAGTATATACTGTGCTGGTATAACCTGGGTGTATCTGAGTGTAATCTATATGTACAGCGCAGGTATATACATAGTCATCCTCCTGTGTATTATAGTATATACTGTGCTGGTATAACCTGGGTCTATCTGAGTGTAATCTATATGTACAGCGCAGGTATATACATAGTCATCCTCCTGTGTATTATAGTATATACTGTGCTGGTATAACCTGGGTCTATCTGAGTGTAATCTATATGTACAGCGCAGGTATATACATAGTCATCCTCCTGTGTATTATAGTATATACTGTGCTGGTATAACCTGGGTGTATCTGAGTGTAATCTATATGTACAGCGCAGGTATATACATAGTCATCTCCTGTGTATTATAGTATATACTATGCTGGTATAACCTGGGTATATCTGAGTGTAATCTATATGTACAGCGCAGGTATATACATAGTCATCCTCCTGTGTATTATAGTGTATACTATGCTGGTATAACCTGGGTCTATCTGAGTGTAATCTATATGTACAGTGCAGGTATATACATAGTCATCCTCCTGTGTATTATAGTATAGACTATGCTGGTATAACCTGGGTCTATCTGAGTGTAATCTATATGTACAGCGCAGGTATATACATAGTCATCCTCCTGTGTATTATAGTATATACTGTGCTGGTATAACCTGGGTCTATCTGAGTGTAATCTATATGTACAGCGCAGGTATATACATAGTCATCCTCCTGTGTATTATAGTATATACTGTGCTGGTATAACCTGGGTGTATCTGAGTGTAATCTATATGTACAGCGCAGGTATATACATAGTCATCTCCTGTGTATTATAGTATATACTATGCTGGTATAACCTGGGTATATCTGAGTGTAATCTATATGTACAGCGCAGGTATATACATAGTCATCCTCCTGTGTATTATAGTGTATACTATGCTGGTATAACCTGGGTCTATCTGAGTGTAATCTATATGTACAGTGCAGGTATATACATAGTCATCCTCCTGTGTATTATAGTATAGACTATGCTGGTATAACCTGGGTCTATCTGAGTGTAATCTATATGTACAGCGCAGGTATATACATAGTCATCCTCCTGTGTATTATAGTATAGTCTATACAAGGCTGAAGTTGGTTTCTTATTCGGCAGTTTCTTATACATTACTATGACAAATAAACCTTTTTTTCTCTTATTCCTCTGCAGTAAATCTGTTTTTTTCTACATAAATGTTAAATATTATTTGTGAACAATCAGATTAATAAAAAAAAATCTATTTTATTTGTGTTTTTACAAAAAAAACGATAGTGAAAAATGGATAAAAAAATATGCATTTTGAATAAGTAACTGAGGAATTTAAGGGGTTAAACGCTGTTGGGTCACTGATCTAAGGGTGGAAATTTAAAGAGTAAGGACCCCTCCATAATACCCAACTGTACCCAGCCTTGCCCAAACTGTGGATTGGCAAGAAAACAGGTGCCAACCTTGCCAACTATATACATTTTCAACATTTTGAATAAGTAACTGGTAATTTTAAGGGGTTAAACGCTGTTGGGCCACTAATCTAAGGGTGGAAATACAAAGAGTAAGGACCCCTCTATAATACCCAACTGTATCCAGCCTGGCCCAAACAGTGGATTGGCAGAAAAACAGGTGCCAACCTTGCTAATATACATTTTCTACATTTTGAATAAGTAATGGAGGAATTTAAGGGGTTAAACGCCGTTGGGCCACTAATCTAAGGGTGGAAATATAAAGAGTAAGGACCCCTCTATAATACCCAACTGTATCCAGCCTGGCCCAAACTGTGGATTGGCAGAAAAACAGGTGCCAACCTTGCTAATATACATTTTCTACATTTTGAATAAGTAATGGAGGAATTTAAGGGGTTAAACGCCGTTGGGCCACTAATCTAAGGGTGGAAATATAAAGAGTAAGGACCCCTCTATAATACCCAACTGTATCCAGCCTGGCCCAAACTGTGGATTGGCAAGAAAACAGGTGCCAACCTTGCCAACTATATACATTTTCAGCATTTTGAATAAGTAACTGGTAATTTTAAGGGGTTAAACGCTGTTGGGCCACTGATCTAAGGGTGTAAATATAAAGAGTAAGGACCCCTCTATAATATTCAACTGTACCCAGCCTGGCCCAAACTGTGGATTGGCAAGAAAACAGGTGCCAACCTTGCCAACTATATACATTTTCAACATTTTGAATAAGTAACTGAGTAATTTAAGGGATTAAACGCTGTTGGGCCACTAATCTAAGGGTGGAAATATAAAGAGTAAGGACCCCTCTATAATATTCAACTGTACCCAGCCTGGCCCAAACTGTGGATTGGCATTAAAACAGGTGCCAACCTTGCCAACTATATACATTTTCAGCATTTTGAATAAGTAACTGAGAAATTTAAGGGGTTAAATGCTGTTGGGCCACTGATCTAAGGGTAGAAATACAAAGAGTAATGACCCCTCTATAATACCCAACTGTACCCAGCCTGGCCCAAACTGTGGATTGGCAGGAAAACGGGTGCCAACCTTGCCAACTATATACATTTTCAGCATTTTGAATAAGTAACTGAGGAATTTAAGGGGTTAAACGCCGTTGGGCCACTAATCAAAGGGTTAAAATATAAAGAGTAAGGGCCCCTTTATGTCATTTGTGATATTTGAATTTTTATATCATTGAGATTGGTAGCATTTTCAAGAACTGCAAATGAATACAGGAACAGTTTTTTTGTATCCTTAGGCCTCATGCACACGACCGTTGTGTGCATCCGTGGCCGTTGTGCCGTTTTCCATTTTTTTTCGCGGACCCATTGACTTTCAATGGGTCCGTGGAAAAATCGGAAAATGCACCGTTTTGCAGCCGAGGCCGTGATCCGTGTATCCTGTCCGTCAAAAAAATAGGACCTGTCCTATTTTTTTGACGGACAACGGTTCACGGACCCATTCAAGTCAATGGGTCCGTGAAAGAACACGGATGCACACAAGATTGGCATCCGTGTCCGTGATCCGTGGCCGTAGGTTGCTTTCATACAGACGGATCCGAAGATCCGTCTGCATAAAAGCTTTTTCTGATCTAAGTTTTCACTTCGTGAAAACTCATTTCCGACAGTATATTCTAACACAGAAGCGTTCCCATGGTAATGGGGACGCTTCTAGTTAGAATACACTGTAAACTTTGTACAAGACTGCCCCCTGCTGCCTGGCAGCACCTGATCTCTTACAAGGGGATATGATAGCACAATTAACCCCATCAGGTGCGGCACCTAAAGGGGTTAATTGTACTATCATATTCCCCTGTAAGAGATCAGGGCTGCCAGGCAGCAGGGGCAGACCCCCCCCCTCCCCAGTTTGAATATCGTTGTTGGCACAGTGTGCGCCCACCATCGCACCCCCCCCTCCCTCCCTCTATTGTAATAAATCGTTGGTGGCACAGTGTGCGCCCACCATCGGCCCCCCCTCTCTCTATAGTAGTAACAACCATTGGTGGCAGTGTGCGGCCTCCCATTTCCCCCCCCCCCCCATGACTTGGAAGCGCCATCGCAGATTCCAATGATGGCCACCATGCTAGAACCTGACAGACCCCATTATAAGTTAGCAGGGTTCGCCTGTGTCATATGGCGGGTCTGGCACTCTGGCATCGTCAGCCCTCTGTTCTTATCATGGCAATAACGTTATAACCACTGGGGCACATTTATCAAGCTCCCCCCCCCCCCCATCATTGGTGGCAGCGGAGTTCCGATCGGAGTCCCAGTTTAATCGCTGGGGCTCCGATCGGTAACCATGGCAACCAGGAAGCTACTGCAGCCCTGGTTGCCATGGTTACTTAGCAATAGTACAACAGTAGAAGATTCATACTTACCTGCTTGCTGCTGCGATGTCTGTGACCGGCCGGGAGCTCCTCCTACTGGTAAGTGACAGTCCTTTAGCAATGCGCCGCACAGACCTTTCACTTACCAGTAGGTGGAGCTCCCGGCCGGTCACAGACATCGCAGCAGCAAGCAGGTAAGTATGAATCTTCTACTGTTGTACTATTGCTAAGTAACCATGGCAACCAGGGCTGCAGTAGCTTCCTGGTTGCCATGGTTACCGATCGGAGCCCCAGCGATTAAACTGGGACTCCGATCGGAACTCCGCTGCCACCAATGATGGGGGGGGGGGGGGGAGCTTGATAAATGTGCCCCAGTGGTTATAACGTTATTGCCATGATAAGAACAGAGGGCTGACGATGCCAGAGTGCCAGACCCGCCATATGACACAGGCGAACCCTGCTAACTTATAATGGGGTCTGTCAGGTTCTAGCATGGTGGCAATCATTGGAATCTGCGATGGCGCTTCCAAGTCATGGGGGGGGGGGGGGGAATGGGAGGCCGCACACTGCCACCAATGGTTGTTACTACTATAGAGAGAGGGGGGTCGATGGTGGTTGGCACACTGTGCCACCAACGATTTATTACAATAGAGGGAGGAAGGGGGGGGCCCGATGGTGGGCGCACACTGTGCCACCAACGATATTCAAACTGGGGAGGGGGGGGGGGGTCTGCCCCCTGCTGCCTGGCAGCCCTGATCTCTTATGATAGTACAATTAACCCCTTCAGGTGCGGCACCTGAGGAGTTAATTGTGCTGATCACGGCCCCCTGTAAGAGATCGGGTGCTGCCAGGCAGCAGGGGGCAGTCATGTACACATTTTTTCAGTATATTCTAACCTGAAGCGTCCCCATCACCATGGGAACGCCTCTGTGTTAGAATATACTGTCGGAAATGAGTTTCACGATGTAGCTCATATCCGACAGTATATTCTAACGTAGAGGCGTTCCCATGGTGATGGGGACGCTTCAAGTTATGTTCGGGTGTCCGCCTGGCCTTGCGGAGGCGTGCGGATCCGTCCAGACTTATAATGTAAGTCAATGGGGACGGATCCGTTTGAAGATGACACAATATGGCTCAATTTTCAAACGGATCCGTCCCCCATTGACTTTCAATGTAAAGTCTGGACGGATCCGTCTGAGGCTACTTTCACACTTAGAAATGTTTTAACAATATAATGCAGACAGATCCGCTCTGAACGGAGCCACCGTCTGCATTATGAACACAAGTGTGAAAGTAAAGGGACTCCTGACTTTACATTGAAAGTCAATGGGGGACGGATCCGTTTGCAATTGCTCCATATTGTGTCAACGTCAAACGGATCCGTCCCCATTGACTTGCATTGTAATTCAGGACGGATCCGTTTGGCTCCGCACGGCCAGGCGGACGCCAAAACGACTTTTTTTTCATGTCCGTGGATCCTCCAAAAATCAAGGAAGACCCACGGACGAAAAAACGGTCACGGATCACGGACCCACGGACCCCGTTTTTGCGGACCGTGAAAAAAAACTGTCGTGTGCATGAGGCCTTATTTGTATTTGTTTTGTGTGTTTTTACAGAAATTAGTTTTATCATATGTGCTGCACAGATGTGTAAAACGGTGAAATCACAGGATCTTTTACCTTCACAGACTAAAAAGCACTTTTTTAGGTATTCGGTCATACTAACTTGATTAAATGCATGTAAAGTTGCATGAATAAGTGCCCAACTAAAATCAACTTCTATTTTTTGCGGTGTTAGTTTTTCATTACAAATATTTGTGAAGTCCCGACATAAACAGGCTAGCCAATGTTGTATAGTTGGTGTACTGTGGTCCGAGGAGACCAGTTCTGCAAGTGGCACAACAACCTTCTTTGGTTTCTGTAAATTAATGCATAAAGCATAATATAGTATTTTTTGATTTATGTCTTGTGGCTTTCTTATGACCGATCCAGTTGCATCAAGATAAAGGTTGCATATTTGTGAATTTTGTAAATCTTTTAAGAGGTACAATTGAGTGTCTGAGTACATGTGTATTATAAATGGCACCATTCCTATATATTGTATATAGGCATGCTTTGTTGCCATTTGATTTTTTTTTTTTCGTCTTGTTGTTTTTGTACTGCAAAACAATCCAAGAAATCATTTTTGTCTATTCTGTAAGTTCTTTTCACCTGAAATTTTCTGAAGAACATCAATACTTTTAACAGAGCTTAAATTACCAAACTTAAGTTGTTCTGTATTTGCGTTTGCTATTTGTTTGGTATACAAAAGCATTGGTCTCATTTCACTCAATTGGGTGGTAATACACTTTCTTTCTTCATCACGGGTGTGCCTTCTATAAGTCTGTCTTTCTGAATGATTGATGGAGCCTGTCACATTTACTCTGAAAATAACCTGTCTATGGTGTTTTTTGGGCTTTTTCAGAATTGAAAAAGTATATTGGGTGCATCCATTAAATTTGCAAATAGCTTTTGCACGCCAGTAGACACAGTTTTGCTTCCTTGAATGTTTTGTTTTAACTCTGTTATATGTAAATTTCAATACACAAAAATTATTAATTTCACATATTTTTTTGCATAAAACATCGGTCCAGCCATGTTTTAAGACTCGGTAGCCATTTCTTTTATGGGGTTTAATTTTTACCCATTCCTCCATTGAAACAGACAGAGTAAACTGTGAAGGACAGTGTGCTTAACCACTTAAGGACCACAGGTTTATACCCCCCTAGTGACCAGGCCCTTTTTTACAAATCGGCACTCCACAACTTTAGCGGTTTATTGCTCGGTCATGCAACTTATCACCCAAATTAATTTTACCTCCTTTTCTTCTCACTAATAGAGCTTTCATTTGGTGGTATTTCATTGCTGCTGACATTTTAACTTTTTTTGTTATTAATCGAAATTTAACGATTTTTTTGCAAAAAAATTACATTTTTCACTTTCAGCTGTAAAATTTAGCAAAAAAAACGACATCCATATATAAATTTTTCACTAAATTTATTGTTCTACATGTCTTTGATAAAAAAAAAAATGTTTGGGCAAAAAATAACATGGTTTGGGTAAAAGTTATAGCGTTTACAAACTATGGTACAAAAATGTGAATTTCAGCTTTTTGAAGCAGCTCTGACTTTCTGAGCACCTGTCATGATTCCTGAGGTTCTACAATGCCCAAACAGTAGAAAAATCCCACAAATGACCCCATTTCGGAAAGTAGACACCCTAAGGTATTCGCTGATGGGCATAGTGAGTTCATAGAACTTTTTATTTTTTGTCACAAGTTAGCGGAAAATGATGATTATTTTTATTTTTTTCTTACAAAGTCTCATATTCCACTAACTTGTGACAAAAAATAAAAACTTCCATGAACTCACTATGCCCATCACGAAATACCTTGGGGTGTCTTCTTTCCAAAATGGGGTCACTTGTGGGGTAGTTATACTGCCCTGGCATTCTAGGGGCCCTAATGTGTGGTTAGTAGTTTGAAATCAAAAAGTGTAAAAAATGGCCGGTGAAATCCGAAAGGTGCTCTTTGGAATGTGTGCCCCTTTGCCCACCTAGGCTGCAAAAAAGTGTCACACATCTGGTATCGCCGTACTCAGGAGAAGTTGGGGAATGTGTTTTGGGGTGTCATTTTACATATACCCATGCTGGGTGAGAGAAATATCTTGGCAAAAGACAACTTTTCCAATTTTTTTATACAAAGTTGGCATTTGACCAAGATATTTATCTCACCCAGCATGGGTATATGTAAAATGACACCCCAAAACACATTGCCCAACTTCTCCTGAGTACGGCGATACCAGATGTGTGACACTTTTTTGCAGCCTAGGTGGGCAAAGGGGCCCACATTCCAAAGTGCACCTTTAGGATTTCACCGGCCATTTTTTACAGATTTTGATTTCAAAGTACTTCTCACACATATGGGCCCCTAAATTGCCAGGGCAGTATAACTACGCCACAAGTGACCCCATTTTGGAAAGAAGACACCCCAAGGTATTCCGTGAGGGGCATGGCGAGTTCCTGGAATTTTTTATTTTTTGTCACAAGTTAGTGGAATATGAGACTTTGTAAGGAAAAAAAAAAAAAAAAATCATCATTTTCCGCTAACTTGTGACAAAAAATAAAATATTCTAGGAACTCGCCATGCCCCTCATGGAATACCTTGAGGTGTCTTCTTTCCAAAATGGGGTCACTTGTGGGGTAGTTATACTGCCCTGGCATTCTAGGGGCCCTAATGTGTGGTAAGTAGTTTGAAATCAAAATGTGTAAAAAATGACCTGTGAAATCCGAAAGGTGCACTTTGGAATATGTGCCCCTTTGCCCACCTAGGCGGCAAAAAAGTGACACACATCTGGTATCGCCGTACTCAGGAGAAGTTGGGGAATGTGTTTTGGGGTGTCATTTTACATATACCCATGCTGGGTGAGAGAAATATCTCTGCAAAAGACAACTTTTCCCATTTTTTTATACAAAGTTGGCATTTGACCAAGATATTTATCTTACCCAGCATGGGTATATGTAAAATGACACCCCAAAACACATTGCCCAACTTCTCCTGAGTACGGCGATACCAGATGTGTCACACTTTTTTGCAGCCTAGATGCGCAAAGGGGCCCAAATTCCTTTTAGGGGGGCATTTTTAGACATTTGGATCCCAGACTTCTTCTCACGCTTTCGGGCCCCTAAAATGCCAGGGCAGTATAAATACCCCACATGTGACCCCATTTTGGAAAGAAGACACCCCAAGGTATTCAATGAGGGGCATGGCGAGTTCATAGAAATTATTTTTTTGGGCACAAGTTTTTTATTTTTATTTTTTTCTCACAAAGTCTCCCTTTCCGCTAAGGCTACTTTCACACGAGCGTTCGATCGGATCCGTTCTGAACGGATCCGATCATAATAATGCAGACGGAGGCTCCGTTCAGAACGGATCCGTCTGCATTATATTGGCATATAAAAGCTAAGTGTGAAAATAGCCTCAGACGGATCCGTCCAGACTTTCAATGTAAAGTCAATGGGGGACGGATCCGCTTGAATATTGAGCCATATTGTGGCATCTTCAAACGGATCCGTCCCCATTGACTTACATTGTAAGTCTGGACGGATCCGCACGCCTCCGCACGGCCAGGCGGACACCCGAACGCTGCAAGCAGTGTTCAGCTGTCCGCCTGGCCGTGCGGAGGCGAGCGGAGCGGAGGCTGAACGCCGCCAGACTGATGCATATCTGAGCGGATCCGCATCCATTCAGACTGCATCAGGGCTGGACGGAAGCGTTCTGCTCCGCTTGTAAGCTCCTTCAAACGGAGCTCACGAGCGGACAGCAGAACGCTCGTGTGAAAGTAGCCTTACTTGGGACAAAAATGTCAATCTTTCATGGACTCAATATGCCCCTCACGGAATACCTTGGGGTGTCTTCTTTCCAAAATGGGGTCACATGTGGGGTATTTATACTGCCCTGGCATTTTAGGGGCCCTAAAGAGTGAGAAGATGTTACGCATTTGGATTCCGTGAGGGGTATGGTGAGTTCATGTGAGATTTTATTTTTTGACACAAGTTAGTGGAATATGAGACTTTGTAAGAAAAAAAAAAATAAAAAATATTTCCGCTAACTTGGGCCAAAAAAAATTCTGAATGGAGCCTTACAGGGGGGTGATCAATGACAGGGGGGTGATCAGGGAGTGTATATGGGGTGATCACCCCTTTGTCACTGATCACCCCTCTGTCATTGATCACCCCTCTGAAAGGCTCCATTCAGACGTCCATATGTTTTTTACGGATCCACGGATACATGGATCGGAACCGCAAAACACATACGGACGTCTGAATGGAGCCTTACAGGGGGGTGATCAATGACAGAGGGGTGATCACCCCATATACACTCCCTGATCACCCCCATGTCATTGATCACCCCCCTGTAAGGCTCCATTCAGACGTCCGTATGCGTTTTGCGGATCCGATCCATGGATGCGTGGATCCGTAAAAATCATACGGACGTCTGAATGGAGCCTTACAGGGGTTGATCAATGACAGGGGGGTGATCAATGACAGGGGGTGATCAGGGAGTGTATATGAGGTGATCACCCCCCTGTAAGGCTCCATTCAGACGTCCGTATGCGTTTTGCGGATCCGATCCATGGATGCGTGGATCCGTAAAACACATGCAGACGTCTGAATGGAGCCTTACAGGGGGGTGATCATCCCATATAGACTCCCTGATCACCCCCTGTCATTGATCACCCCCCTGTAAGGCTCCATTCAGACGTCCGTATGCGTTTTACGGATCCGATCCATGGATGCGTGGATCTGTAAAACACATACGGGCGTCTGAATGGAGCCTTACAGGGGGGTGATCAATGACAGGGGGTGATCAGGGAGTGTATATGGGGTGATCACCCCCCTGTCACTGATCACCCCCCTGTAAGGCTCCATTCAGACGTCCGTATGTGTTTTGCGGATCCGATCCATATATCCGTGGATCCGTAAAAATCATACGGACGTCTGAATGGAGCCTTACAGGGGGGTGATCAATGACTGGGGGGTGATCAATGACTGGGGGGTGATCAATGACAGGGGGGTGATCAATGACAGGGGGGTGATCAGGGAGTCTGTATGGGGTGATCAGTGGTTCATAAAGGGTTAATAAGTGACGGGGTGGGGTGTAGTGTAGTGTAGTGGTGTTTGGTGCTACTTTACTGAGCTGCCTGTGTCCTCTGGTGGTCAATCCAAACAAAAGGGACCACCAGAGGACCAGGTAGCAGGTATATTAGACGCTGTTATCAAAACAGCATTTAATATACCTGTTAGGGGTTAAAAAAATCACATCTCCAGCCTGCCAGCGAACGATCGCCGCTGGCAGGCTGGAGATCCACTCGCTTACCTTCCGTTCCTGTGAGCGCGCGCGCCTGTGTGCGCGCGTTCACAGGAAATCTCGCGTCTCGCGAGATGACGCCTATTGGCGTTAGTGTGACCTGGGAGAGCCGCCGCGATGACGCCTTTCGGCGTTAGCGTGGCGGCAAGCGGTTAAAAAACCTCTCCTTGACTAGATTCTGGTTCTGACTGTGCCATAAATGGAGTTGTTGTGTCTCTAAAAGAAACAGTTTCTTCACATTCAGACAATGGGGTAGAATTTTGTGCCTCAAATGTCTCTGAAATATTATCACTTTTTTCCATATTCTGGAATTTTTCATGTAGCTCAGTGTCCTTAAATAACATTTTTCTGCTGGTTTTAATGAAAATATCAGATTTAACATTTTGTTCAGTGTATTTTTCTTTATCTTTTTCTGTGCACATAGGGCACAACCATGGTGAGATTGTGGCAATATCCTGAATACTTTTATATCTAATACATGTAGGATGAAACCAATCTTCACATCTACTACATTGGGCATAAGGCTCATTTGGATTGTTTTTCTGCCTACACACACAATACAGTTTGTCATCATCATCACCTGAACAATCAGCAAAATTCTCCTCCTCAATAGGACTTTCTCTGTTCTGTGGCTGCACTTGTACAGTTAATCCTTCTGTTCTTCTATCATCATGCCATAGTTGATATAGCCATTTTCTTGTTGACAAATTGTTCCTATACAACAATGATGCAATCTTCCCCCACACAGAACAGGACTTTCTGTAGCCATCCTTTCCCAATAGCAATTTATATTGAATAAAGAGCTCTATTACTCTTTTTTCAGTTTCTTTCTGGTCAAAAAACCTTTTCCATCCCATTGTCAAGAGAAAAAAGTTACACAAGTAGCACAAGCTCCTATCTCTTGTGGCTAACACAGCAAAATGATAAGACCTAGGTGGAGGGCAGCTGCTAGTCTGCTAGTCACTGTAAGGCTACTTTCACACTAGCGTTGTTTGAATCCGGCGTTCTATTCCGACACCGGAACTGCCCGCCGGATCCGGAAAAACGTGTGAAAACTGATTACATTTGAATCCTGATCAGGCTTTCGATCACAATGGAAAAATGCATTGGAAAAAACGGATCCGCCATTTATGGACTTTAACTTTTTTTCCCTATTTTTCGGGTTTAACATGCAAAAGCCGGATCCGTTTTGACTGAACACACGGCGTTAATGCAAGTCAATGGGAAAAAAGCCTGATCAGGCGTTCAGTCATAGTGTTCAGGATTTTTGGCCGGAGGTAAAAATACTGCATGCTACGTTTTTCTGAAAAGCCTGATCAGTCAAAAAGACTGAACTGAAGATATCCTGATGCATCCTGAGGGACGGACTCTCCATTCAGAATGAAACTGATCAGTTCTTTTCCGGATTTGAGCCCCTAGGACGGAACTCAGCGCCGGAAAAGAAAAACGCTAGTGTGAAAGTACCCTAAATCTCTCACTGACAACTCTGATAAAACTCAAAAAGATAAACAAACTTACCAATAGAAAGCTTTCTTGGCTTGTCATTAGACCCCCACAATCTATGATCAATGAGACTTGCCTTTTATTTATTTAATTATGTTTCTCTTTTTTCAGACTAACAATGTATCTTTGCTCTTTGAGGACACAGTGACATAACTCTTCCAATTCTTCACCTACAGACCATGAGGTGGAATATTGGAAGAGTTATGAGGGTGGAATTTAACAACTCTTGGAAAGTATTGTTTCCACACAGTGCATTTCTCTGGAAAAAAAAATAACATGTTGGGGGAGATTTATTAATAGAAAAGTTGCTGAGTTGTCCATAGCAACCAATCAGATCGCTTCGTTCATTATTAACAAGGATTCTACAAAATGAAAGAAGCAATCTGATTGGTTTATGTTCAACTCATCAACTTTTCCTTTGGACAGATTTTGATAAATCTCCCCCGTTATCTGTAGGTCCATATATTTACAACAATACAATATAGGTCTTGTTTTAATCCACAGTTTGGGCCAGGCTGGATACAGTTGGGTATTATAGAGGGGTCCTTACTCTTTATATTTACACCCTTAGATCAGTGGCCCAACAGCGTTTAACCCCTTAAAATCACCAGTTACTTATTCAAAATGCTGAAAATGTATATAGTTGGCAAGGTTGGCACCTGTTTTCCTGCCAATCCACAGTTTGGGCCAGGCTGGGTACAGTTGGGTATTATAGAGGGGTCCTTACTCTTTATATTTACACCCTTAGATCAGTGGCCCAACAGCGTTTAACCCCTTAAAATCACCAGTTACTTATTCAAAATGCTGAAAATGTATATAGTTGGCAAGGTTGGCACCTGTTTTCCTGCCAATCCACAGTTTGGGCCAGGCTGGGTACAGTTGGGTATTATAGAGGGGACTTTACTCTTTCTATTTCCACCCTTAGATTAGTGGCCCAACGGCGTTTAACCCCTTAAATTCCTCAGTTACTTATTCAAAATGTAGAAAATGTATATTAGCAAGGTTGGCACCTGTTTTTCTGCCAATCCACAGTTTGGGCCAGGCTGGATACAGTTGGGTATTATAGAGGGGCCCTTACTCTATATATTTACACCCTTAGATTAGTGGCCCAACAGCATTTAACCCCTTAAATTCCTCAGTTACTTATTCAAAATGTAGAAAATGTATATAGTTGGCAAGGTTGGCACCTGTTTTCTTGCCAATCCACAGTTTGGGCCAGGCTGGATACAGTTGGGTATTATGGAGGGGTCCTTACTCTTTGTATGTCTACCCTTAGATCAGTGGCCCAACAGCATTTAACCCCTTAAATTCCTCAGTTACTTATTCAAAATGCTGAAAATGTATATAGTTGGCAAGGTTGGCACCTGTTTTCCTGCCAATCCACAGTTTGGGCCAGGCTGGATACAGTTGGGTATTATAGAGGGGTCCTTACTCTATAAATTTACACCCTTAGATTAGTGGCCCAACAGCGTTTAACCCCTTATATTCCTCAGTTACTTATTCAAAATGCTGAAAATGTATAAAGTTGGCAAGGTTGGCACCTGTTTTAATGCCAATCCACAGTTTGGGCCAGGCTGGATACAGTTGGGTATTATAGAGGGGTCCTTACTCTATATATTTACACCCTTAGATTATGGCCCAACAGCGTTTAACCCCTTAAATTCCTCAGTTACTTATTCAAAATGCTGAAAATGTATATAGTTGGCAAGGTTGGCACCTGTTTTAATGCCAATCCACAGTTTGGGCCAGGCTGGGTACAGTTGGGTATTATAGAGGGGTCCTTACTCTTTATATTTCCACCCTTAGATTAGTGGCCCAACGGCGTTTAACCCCTTAAATTCCTCAGTTACTTATTCAAAATGCTGAAAATGTATATAGTTGGCAAGGTTGGCACCTGTTTTCTTGCCAATCCACAGTTTGGGCCAGGCTGGATACAAATGGGTATTATGGAGGGGTCCTTACTCTATATATTTACACCCTTAGATTAGTGGCCCAACAGCGTTTAACCCCTTAAATTCCTCAGTTACTTATTCAAAATGCTGAAAATGTATATAGTTGGCAAGGTTGGCACCTGTTTTTCTGCCAATCCACTGTTTGGGCCAGGCTGGATACAGTTGGGTATTATAGAGGGGTCCTTACTCTTTATATTTCCACCCTTAGATTAGTGGCCCAACGGCGTTTAACCCCTTAAATTCCTCAGTTACTTATTCAAAATGCTGAAAATGTATATAGTTGGCAAGGTTGGCACCTGTTTTCTTGCCAATCCACAGTTTGGGCCAGGCTGGATACAAATGGGTATTATGGAGGGGTCCTTACTCTTTGTATTTCTACCCTTAGATCAGTGGCCCAACAGCATTTAACCCCTTAAATTCCTCAGTTACTTATTCAAAATGCTGAAAATGTATATAGTTGGCAAGGTTGGCACCTGTTTTCTTGCCAATCCACAGTTTGGGCCAGGCTGGATACAGTTGGGTATTATGGAGGGGTCCTTACTCTTTATATTTCCACCCTTAGATCAGTCGCCCAACGGCGTTTAACCCCTTAAAATTACCAGTTACTTATTCAAAATGTTGAAAATGTATATAGTTGGCAAGGTTGGCACCTGTTTTCTTGCCAATCCACAGTTTGGGCCAGGCTGGATACAGTTGGGTATTATGGAGGGGTACTTACTCTTTGTATTTCCACCCTTAGATCAGTGGCCCAACAGCGTTTAACCCCTTAAAATTACCAGTTACTTATTCAAAATGCTGAAAATGTATATAGTTGGCAAGGTTGGCACCTGTTTTCCTGCCAATCCACAGTTTGGGCCAGGCTGGATACAGTTGGGTATATATTTACACCCTTAGATTAGTGGCCCAACAGCGTTTAACCCCTTATATTCCTCAGTTACTTATTCAAAATGCTGAAGATGTATATAGTTGGCAAGGTTGGCACCTGTTTTCTTGCCAATCCACAGTTTGGGCCAGGCTGGGTACAGTTGGGTGTTATGGAGGGGTCCTTACTCTTTATATTTCCACCCTTAGATCAGTGGCCCAACGGCGTTTAACCCCTTAAATTCCTCAGCTACTTATTCAAAATGCTGAAAATGTATATAGTTGGCACCTGTTTTCTTGCCAATCCACAGTTTGGGCCAGGCTGGGTACAGTTGGGTATTATGGAGGGGTCCTTACTCTTTAAATTTCCACCCTTAGATTAGTGGCCCAACGGCATTTAACCCCTTAAATTCCTCAGTTACTTATTCAAAATGCTGAAAATGTATATAGTTGGCAAGGTTGGCACCTGTTTTCTTGCCAATCCACAGTTTGGGCCAGGCTGGGTACAGTTGGGTGTTATGGAGGGGTCCTTACTCTTTCCATTTCCACCCTTAGATCAGTGGCCCAACAGCGTTTAACCCCTTAAATTCCTCAGTTACCTTTTCAAAATGCATATTTTTTCATCCATTTTTCACTATCGTTTTTTTTTTTAAAAACACAAATAATATAGATTTTTTTTTAAAATCTGATTGTTCACAAATAATATTTAACATTTATGTAGAAAAAAACAGATTTACTGCAGAGGAATAAGAGAAAAAAAGGTTTATTTGTCATAGTAATGTATAAGAAACTGCCGAATAAGAAACCAACTTCAGCCTCGTATAGACTATGCTGGTATAACCTGGGTCTATCTGAGTGTAATCTATATGTACAGCGCAGGTATATACATAGTCATCCTCCTGTGTATTATAGTATATACTATGCTGGTATAACCTGGGTCTATCTGAGTGTAATCTATATGTACAGCGCAGGTATATACATAGTCATCCCCCTGTGTATTATAGTATATACTATGCTGGTATAACCTGGGTCTATCTGAGTGTAATCTATATGTACAGCGCAGGTATATACATAGTCATCCTCCTGTGTATTATAGTATATACTATGCTGGTATAACCTGGGTCTATCTGAGTGTAATCTATATGTACAGCGCAGGTATATACATAGTCATCTTCCTGTGTATTATAGTATAGACTATGCTGGTATAACCTGGGTCTATCTGAGTGTAATCTGTATGTACAGCGCAGGTATATACATAGTCATCCTCCTGTGTATTATAGTATAGACTATGCTGGTATAACCTGGGTCTATCTGAGTGTAATCTGTATGTACAGCGCAGGTATATACATAGTCATCCTCCTGTGTATTATAGTATATACTATGCTGGTATAACCTGGGTCTATCTGAGTGTAATCTATATGTACAGCGCAGGTATATACATAGTCATCCTCCTGTGTATTATAGTATATACTATGCTGGTATAACCTGGGTCTATCTGAGTGTAATCTATATGTACAGCGCAGGTATATACATAGTCATCCTCCTGTGTATTATAGTATAGACTGTGCTGGTATAACCTGGGTCTATCTGAGTGTAATCTACATGTACAGCGCAGGTATATACATAGTCATCCTCCTGTGTATTATAGTATAGACTGTGCTGGTATAACCTGGGTCTATCTGAGTGTAATCTACATGTACAGCGCAGGTATATACATAGTCATCCTCCTGTGTATTATAGTATATACTGTGCTGGTATAACCTGGGTCTATCTGAGTGTAATCTACATGTACAGCGCAGGTATATACATAGTTATCTCCTGTGTATTATAGTATAGACTATGCTGGTATAACCTGGGTCTATCTGAGTGTAATCTACATGTACAGCGCAGGTATATACATAGTCATCTCCTGTGTATTATAGTATAGACTATGCTGGTATAACCTGAGTATATCTGAGTGTAATCTATATGTACAGCGCAGGTATATACATAGTCATCCTCCTGTGTATTATAGTATATACTGTGCTGGTATAACCTGGGTCTATCTGAGTGTAATCTATATGTACAGCGCAGGTATATACATAGTCATCTTCCTGTGTATTATAGTATATACTGTGCTGGTATAACCTGGGTCTATCTGAGTGTAATCTATATGTACAGCGCAGGTATATACATAGTCATCTCCTGTGTATTATAGTATATACTATGCTGGTATAACCTGGGTCTATCTGAGTGTAATCTATATGTACAGCGCAGGTATATACATAGTCATCTCCTGTGTATTATAGTATATACTGTGCTGGTATAACCTGGGTCTATCTGAGTGTAATCTATATGTACAGCGCAGGTATATACATAGTCATCCTCCTGTGTATTATAGTATATACTGTGCTGGTATAACCTGGGTCTGTCTGAGTGTAATCTATATGTACAGCGCAGGTATATACATAGTCATCCTACTGTGTATTCTAGTATATACTATGCTGGTATAACCTGGGTCTATCTGAGTGTAATCTATATGTACAGCGCAGGTATATACATAGTCATCCCCCTGTGTATTATAGTATATACTATGCTGGTATAACCTGGGTCTATCTGAGTGTAATCTATATGTACAGCGCAGGTATATACATAGTCATCCTCTTGTGTATTATAGTATATACTATGCTGGTATAACCTGGGTCTATCTGAGTGTAATCTATATGTACAGCGCAGGTATATACATAGTCATCCTCCTGTGTATTATAGTGTATACTATGCTGGTATAACCTGGGTCTATCTGAGTGTAATCTATATGTACAGCGCAGGTATATACATAGTCATCCTCCTGTGTATTATAGTATATACTATGCTGGTATAACCTGGGTCTATCTGAGTGTAATCTATATGTACAGCGCAGGTATATACATAGTCATCCTCCTGTGTATTATAGTGTATACTATGCTGGTATAACCTGGGTCTATCTGAGTGTAATCTATATGTACAGCGCAGGTATATACATAGTCATCCTCCTGTGTATTATAGTATATACTATGCTGGTATAACCTGGGTCTATCTGAGTGTAATCTATATGTACAGCGCAGGTATATACATAGTCATCCTCCTGTGTATTATAGTGTATACTATGCTGGTATAACCTGGGTCTATCTGAGTGTAATCTATATGTACAGTGCAGGTATATACATAGTAATCTCCTGTGTATTATAGTATAGACTATGCTGGTATAACCTGGGTCTATCTGAGTGTAATCTATATGTACAGCGCAGGTATATACATAGTCATCCTCCCGTGTATTATAGTATAGACTATGCTGGTATAACCTGGGTCTATCTGAGTGTAATCTATATGTACAGCGCAGGTATATACATAGTCATCTCCCTGTGTATTATAGTATATACTATGCTGGTATAACCTGGGTCTATCTGAGTGTAATCTATATGTACAGCGCAGGTATATACATAGTCATCCTCCTGTGTATTATAGTATATACTATGCTGGTATAACCTGGGTCTATCTGAGTGTAATCTATATGTACAGCGCAGGTATATACATAGTCATCCTCCTGTGTATTATAGTATATACTATGCTGGTATAACCTGGGTATACCTGAGTGTAATCTATATGTACAGCGCAGGTATATACATAGTCATCCTCCTGTGTATTATAGTATAGACTATGCTGGTATAACCTGGGTATCCCCGGTATATAATTATATACGTACAGCTGGTTGCACATCTTCTGTATATACATGAAGAACATAATCAAAGCTTTTGCAGAAACCCAAACTGTCCTGTATTTCGCTTGCGCTCCGGTTTTTCCGTGTGTAATCCACAGCTGATTCCATACGGTTTTTCCCGCTTCCCAGAGGCAGTTATAGGTGTTGTCGGCCGTTTATATTGATAAGCGGTTGTCAGGATCGGTCATCAGTATCTGATCGGCGGGATCTGATACCCGGCAGCCCCGACTATCAGCGGTTGGAAGAGGAGATGATGCTCCAGTGTAGGGCTGCAGTAAACGAATATTTTTGTAATCGAGTATTCTATCGATTATATTTCTCGATTCATCGAGTAATCTAATAAGAAAAAGCTACTTAAAATAACGTACGTAATTAGGTATGTATAAAGTTATTGGTTTGAAGGGGTTAATAACTTTATACATGCCTAATGCCAAGGTGCTTCCATTAACCCCTCCAAACCAATAACTTTATACATGCCCATTGGGTTTTGAGGGGTTAATGGAAGCACCTTGGCATTAGGCATGTATAAAGTTATTGGTTTGAAGAGGTTAATGAAAGCACCTTGGAGGTGCCTTCATTAACCCCTCTCTAAACCAATAACTTTATACATGCCAAGGTGGTGCTTGCAGCCTCCATTAACCACTCTCTCTCCATCTGCTTGCCCCCGCCTCTGATCTGGCTCCCCCCCCCCCCAGCCTCTGATCTGCCTCCCCCCCAGCCTCTGATCTGCCTCCCCCCCCCCAGCCTCTGATCTGGCTCCCCCCCCCCAGCCTCTGATCTGGCTCCCCCCCCCCCAGCCTCTGATCTGGCTCCCCCCCCCAGCCTCTGATCTGGCTCCCCCCCCCCAGCCTCTGATCTGGCTCCCCCCCCAGCCTCTGATCTGCCCCCCCCCCAGCCTCTGATCTGCCCCCCCCCAGCCTCTGATCTGCCCCCCCCAGCCTCTGATCTGCCTCCCCCCTCCCCCAGCCTCTGATCTGCCTCCCCCCTCCCCCAGCCTCTGATCTGGCTCCCCCCTCCCCCAGCCTCTGATCTGGCTCCCCCCTCCCCCAGCCTCTGATCTGGCTCCCCCCTCCCCCAGCCTCTGATCTGGCTCCCCCCCCCCCCCAGCCTCTGATCTGCCTCCCCCCCAGCCTCTGATCTGCCTCCCCCCCCCAGCCTCTGATCTGCCCCCCCCAGCCTCTGATCAGCCTCAGTTCTGCCTCCCCCCTCCCTTCAGCCTCTGATCTGCCTCCCCCCCTCCCCCCAGCCTCTGATCTGCCTCCCCCCAGCCTCTGATCTGCCTCCCCCCCCTCCCCCCAGCCTCTGATCTGCCTCCCCCCCTCCCCCCAGCCTCTGATCTGCCTCCCCCCCTCCCCCCAGCCTCTGATCTGCCTCTCCCCTCCCCCCAGCCTCTGATCTGCCTCCCACCCCTCCCCCCAGCCTCTGATCTGCCTCCCCCCCCTCCCCCCAGCCTCTGATCTGCCTCCCCCCCTCCCCCCAGCCTCTGATCTGCCTCCCCCCCCTCCCCCAGCCTCTGATCTGCCCCCCCCCTCCTCCCAGCCTCTGTTTTGCCTGCCCCCTCTGGTAACGCTGCGCCACCAATGACTGTGCCGGCCATATCCCACAGGGTCCCCCTCCTCCCCTCCTCCCCCCCATCATTGGTGGCAGTGTCAGTTCCGATCGGAGCCCCAGCTTACAGCATTAGCAATGCGCCGCACAGACCTATGAGAAGGAGCGACCGCCGGCCACAGCGCACGTGAGTATAATGCGCTGCTCTCTGCTCACTAACATACCATGGCAGCCAGGACTTCAGTAGCGTCCTGGCTGCCATGGTAACCGATCGGAGCCCCAGCATTAGACCTCATGCACACGACAGTATTTTTTCACTGTCCGCAAAACGGGGTTCCGTTGGTCCGTGATCCGTGACCGTTTTTTCGTCCGTGGGTCTTCCTTGTTTTTTGGAGGATCCACGGACATGAAAAATGAAAAAAAATCTAAGTCAAGTTTGCCATTGAAATGATAGGAAAAAACGGACACGGATCACGGACACGGATGACAATCTTGTGTGCATCCGTGATTTTCACGGACCCATTGACTTGAATGGGTCCGTGAACCGTTGGCCGTGAAAAAAATAGGACAGGTCATATTTTTTTCACGGCCAGGAAAAACGGATCACGGATGCGGATGCCAAACGGTGCAGTTTCCGATTTTTCCACGGACCCATTGAAAGTCAATGGGTTCGCAAAAAAAAACGAAAAACGGCACAACGGCCACGGATGCACACAACGGTCGTGTGCATGAGGCCTTACACTGCTGGGGCTCCGATCGGAACTGACACTGCCACCAATGATGGGGGGGAGGAGGGGGACCCTGTGGGATATGGCCGGCACATTCATTGGTGGCGCAGTGGCCACAGTCCCTCCCCTCCCCTCCTCCTCCTACTCAGTCCCTCCCCTCCTCCTCCTACTTGGTCTTCAGCGGCAGCCGCGCACAGTGGGGAGGGAGCTCCCCACTCCCAGGACAGGAAACAACATGGAAGCTAAAGCCTAAAATTGCCTCCTCCCCTCACCTAAATGAGTCTTGTTTCCTGTCCCAGGAAGTGTGGAAGCTCCTCCTGTGTTCCTGCAGGCTCGCTGATGACAAGAAGACGCGTGGTCTCTTCCCCACTAGTTGGGAGGGCCGTTGCAGGGCACAGGGGCTCCGGGGACGTGTGGCCTCCCCTCCCTGTGCCAAGGATGAGTCCTTTTGTAAAGGCAGCCCCGGGCTCTGTTCGGAATGTTCCGTTGGGCAGGGGTATGGCTGAATAGGCAGAGACTCCCCGAGGGCTCTGGCGAGTGTTGTTCTGGTAGCGGGCGTTTTTTGCAGCGTAAAGTCATGGCGCGGTGGCGTCACGTGCGTACGGGACGTCTCAGACGTCACTCCGAGGCCGAGAGCTTTAACCCCTTAGTGACCGGGCTCGTTTTCACCTTAAGGACCAGGCCATTTTTTTGCAAATCTAACTAGTGTCACTTTATGTGGTGATAACTTTAAAACGCTTTGACTAATCCAGGTCATTCTGAGATTGTTTTTTCGTCACATATTGTACTTCATGACACTGGTAAAATGGAGTAAAAAAAATTCATTTTTATTTATAAAAAAAATACAAAATTTGGAAAAATTTGCAAATTTCCAAGTTTCAATTTCTCTACTGCTATCAGCAGCACGGGGAGAAGGAAGCAGTCTCTCCCTCCCCCTGAGCTGCTGCCGCTGCCACCAATGAGAAAGGAGGGGCGGGCGCACTGCGCCACCAATGAGAAGAGAGGGGCGGAGGAGGGGCGGGTGCACTGCGCCACCAATGAGAAGAGAGGGGCGGGCGCACTGCGCCACCAGTGATAGGACTATTCCCACACAGAGCGGCGCCCAGCAATGTCCCTGCACTCACCATTATTCCAGTGCCCCATTACTGTCCTATATTTACATTTAGTCTTGGACTACTAGTTGCCTGCTCTTGACACGTGCATATTTATTATTGTGAGTGTTATATTGTATGAGTTAAAAATTCACTTTTATTATTTATTTATTTAATAAGCTGGGAACTATCTTATCTATCCTACAGAAACACCCTATATGTGGTCGTAAACCGCTGTACGGGCACACGGCAGGGCGCAGAAGGAAAGGAATGCTGTGGTTCTGGACTGTGTTTTTGACACCATGTCCCATTTGAAGCCCCGCTGATGCACCCCTAGAGTAAAAACTCCCAAAAAGTTACCCCATTTTAGAAACTACAGGATAGGGTGGCAGTTTTGTTGGTACTAGTTTAGGGTACATATGATTTTTGGTTGCTCTATATTAGGGATCGACCGATGTTGATTTTTTAGGGCCGATGCCGATACCGATAATTTGTGAACTTTCAGGCCGATAGCCGATAATTTATACCGATATTCTGGGAATTTTCATTTTTGAAAAAAAATATTTAATTCCTACACAAATCTGCTGAAAATTAATGTTTATTGTTAATGTGTAGTTCTTTTTTTTTTGTAAATCTTTCTTTTTCATTTATACTTAATATTTTTTTTTATTTTTTTTTTTACTAACTTTTTGCCCCCTTAGGGACTAGAACCCTTGTCCTATTCACCCTGATAGATCTCTATCGGGGTGAATAGGAGCTCACACTGTCCCTGCTGCTCTGTGCTTTGTGCACACAGCAGCAGGGAGCTTACCATGGCATCCAAGGCTTTAATAGCGTCCGGGCTGCCATGGTAACCGATCGGAGTCCCAGGATTACACTGCTGGGGCTCCGATCGGAGGAGCAGGGGAGAGGGGATCCTTTGGAGGGGGGGCTTGGGTGGGGGGGCGCACTGCGCCACCAATGTTTTTAATACTGGGGTGGGGGGCGTACTGCGCCACCAATGTCTATTACTGGGGTTGGGAGGGGGAACTGCACCACCAATGTCTAATACTGGGCTTGGGGGGGCGCACTGCACCACCAATGAAGAGAAATCTCTAATTTATTTATATACAGGAGGTGGGAGCTGGCTGCAGAATCACATAGCCGGCTCCCGACCTCTATGAGCGGTAGCTGCGATCCGCGGCACCTGAGGGGTTAACTACCGCAGATCGCAGCTACTGCTCATAGAGGTCGGGAGCCGGCTATGTGATTCTGCAGCTCCTGCCTCCTGTTCAATTTGAAATTAGAATGAATGAGAGATTTCTCTTCATTGGTGGCGCAGTGGCCACAGCCCCTCCCCTTCTCTTGTCCCCTGTCCTTTCATTGGCGGCAGTGGCAGCACAGGGGGAGGAGACACTGCTTCCTTCTCCCCTGTGCTGCTGAAGGAACACGGAGAGCGCTGTCAGCAGCGCGATCTGTGTTCCCCATATGCTATCGGAATATCGGCAAAATAGATGCCGATACCGATAGCGGTCAAAATCCTGAATATTGGCCGATAATATCGGTAAAACCGATAATCGGTCGATCCCTACTTTATATTACACTTTTTGTGAGGCAGGGTAACAAGAAATAGCTGTTTTGGCACCGTTTTTATTTTTTGTTTTTACAACATCCATCTGACAGGTTAGATCATGTGGTATTTTTATAGACCAGGTTGTCACGGACACGGCGATACCTAATATGTATACTTCTTTTTAAATTTACTAGTTTTACACAATAATAGCTTTTTTAAAACCCAAAAAATTATGTTTTAGTGTCTCCATATTCTGAGCCATAGTTTATTTTTATTTTTGGGGTGATTGTCTTAGGTAGGGGCTTTTTTGCAGGATGAGGTGACGGTTAGATTGGTACTATTTTGGTGGGCATACGCCTTTTTGATCGCTTGCTGTTGTACTTTTTGTGATGTAAGGTGACAAAAAAATTGTTTATTTAGCACAGTTTTTATTTTTTACGGTGTTCATCTGAGAGGTCAATTCATGTGATATGTTTATAGAGCCGGTTGATATGGACGCGGCGATACCTAATATGTCTACTTTTTTTTCTCCCTAATTGTTACCAATTTTTTTTAACTTTATTTGGTGGGGAAAATGACGTTTTTGTTTATTTTTACTTGAAACTTTGGGGGGGGGGGGGAAACTTTATTTTTTTCAACTTTTATTTTCACTAAATTTTTTGTCCCACTTTGGGACTTCAACTTTTGGGGGTCTAATCCCCTTTACAATGCATTCCAATGCTTCTGTTTTGGAATGCATTGGCTGTATGAGTAATACTGTGTGTATTACTCATACAGCTTCCGGCTTGTAAGGTCCAGGGGGCTGGATCTTACAGGCTCGTCACCGGAAGGCAGCGCCGATGCCTAAGGAAGGCATCGTGCTGCCTTCCATGCTATCGGGTCCCCCCTACAGCCGCACGGGGCCCGATGGCACTGCCGCAATATGTAAAAGCCGCAAACCGCAGGTCTGAACCGATCGCCGACATGATTTGAGCAGGCACCTTGTTCCGATCACCGCTGAGCGGCAGTGATCGGAACTACACATGACGTACCGGGACTTAAGTACCGGGACATCATGTGTTCGGAACAGGTTAAGAGGAAGCCAGAATCAGGGAGCAGTGACACGTGCTGTTCCCTCCTTTGCAATGTCGGCTCCTACTGACCCGGATACCGCCTGCAAGCGTCTGCACGTGGCCACAATCGCCATCAGCCCGGGTAGAAATGCAGTCTCCTAAAAACAATAAGAGCTACTATGCCCCTGGAAGAGTCTTAAGAGAGTCGCTCGATTCAGGATCAGATGTTTCAGGGTCTAGGTGAAAGGAAAAGACGTGTCTTTCCGATCCATAATAATGTTAAAGCTTTAATCTCTATAGAGTGGAGGTATCCGGAAAGAAGAGCCCCTATTACAAACACTTTCAAGAGAAAGTATCCGTTTTCAGACTCTGACGCAAATCTTTGGGATAAAACTCCAAAGATTGATGCACAGATTGCAAGGATTTCCAAAAAATCTTCCCTCCCGTTTGAGGACATGGGGTTACTGTGTGACCCGATGGATAAGAAATGTGTGAACCTGCTGAAAAAGCCCTGGGAGATAAATACAGCCATGTTCAGACCAAGTATTGCATCCACCTGTACCACCACATCCCTATCAGTATGGCTCAGTCAGCTAGAGGACCATCTGGCAGCGGGAACCCCAAGGGAAGAGATTCTAGCCTCATTTCCTATGCTTAAACAAGCCTCAAATTTTTTCACGGACACCTCGGCAGATCTAGTGAGGTTATCAGCAAGATCAGCAGCTATTTCTAATGCCACCGGCATGGCCGTATGACTCCGCTCTTTTTGTGGGGATGCTGGTTCAAAGAACTCACTATGTTCTATCCCATGTGAAGGCGATAGGCTTTTTGGGTCAGTGTTGGATGATATTCTAGAGCACGCATCCGACAAGAAGAAAGAGTTTCCCACTGACCCAAAATCCTTCCATCAGAGGCGCTCCTTTCGTAGTCAGAAAAAGCCTAGGTCAGATCAAAAAAAGAGAGACAATACTCAGGAAGATGTCAGTCTTCAAGAGGAAGGAACAAGGGATTCCTCTTCAATCCTGATAGCTCATCAAAAACCACTCGATGACGCCAGAGGTCAGGTGGGAGCAAGGTCAAGAAATGTTGTTCCGGAATAGAGAAATTTAGGAACCGCCTCTTGGATACTAGCCGCCATTCAAGAGGGTTTCAAGCTAGAATTCAACACCTACTAGGGTTGTCTCGATAACAACATTTTGATTCGGTTTCGATGCCATAAAAAAGTATTGCGATACTCAATACCATTCGATACCACGCAAAAAAAATAAAACCGCCAAAAAAAGCTGTGCGCGTTCCGCATTTTATGGAATGTCCTGCACATAATCGAACAGTCCTATCCTATTTTTTGTGGGGACAAAGCAACTAAAGAAAATGGTGAATCATGCAGTTTTTATTTTTTGTTACAGCGTAACTTTTCGGACATGGCGATATGTAAATATGTTTATTTATTTATTGTTTATATATTTTATATGTAAAATTAGGAAAGGGAGTGATTTATTTGGTGTGTTTTTTTTTTTTTTGTTTTTTACAGTTTATTTAATAACTATTTCCCTGCTTAGGGGCTAGAACCTGGGATCTTTTTTTAGAGCTCTATTAGGGTAAATAGGACTTCACACTCTCCTTGCTGCCCTGTGCATAGTACACACAGCAGCAGGGAGCTGACTATGGCAGTCAGGGCTTCAGTAGTGTCCTGGCTGCCATGGTAACCAATCGGAACCCCAGGATTACACAGAAGCTGCCACTGCACCACCAATGAGGAGGAGGGGAGAGGACCCTATGCCGACTGCCACCAATGATTTTGATACTGGCAAGGTTGAGAGGGGGGCACTGCGCCACCAATGATAATGAACGTTTAATACAGGAGGCTGGGTGCAGGCAGCAGAATCACATAGCCGTCGCCTAGCCTCTATGACAGGAAGCTGCGATCAGCGGCAGTTAACCCCCGGGGTTAACTGCCGATGATCGCAGCTTCCTTTCATAGAGGCTGTCGGGTGGTAATAATTCAATTAAGAATTATTAATTATGGTCATAAAAATTATTAATTATAAAAAATTAAATTTATAAAATTTGTCATAAATTCTTAAAATCATGACCTGGTGAATCGTAGACGACCTAATTGATACAATTCACATCTGAGGCCGACTATTTCCTCAGATAAATAAGTTCTTTTTGACGTGAGATGACGTAAATGATAAAACATGTAGTTCTGCATTATACAATAATACACAGGTTTATAAAAATATGCAGATTTATTGGATACAAGGTTATAAACATATATAAGTAAATAAACACAATGAAACATGCAAATGAATATATATAGCATTGATATAAAGTATTACAAGCTTAACAATACATGTGAGTGGAAATAACTTGTCACATTATAACCAAGCTATTATTAGGTTAGGATATCAAATAGGAACATAATTTATATATTACCTCTGTTCAGAGAAAGCCTCATGATATCAGGACAGGCATGTCTAATCCTAGACATCAATATGGAATGCTAAATACATTCCACCCCCCTCTAACCAACTACACATCACATGACTTCCATAATGGGCAAAATCAATCAAGGATATGACTTAGAAGAGATAACTGTATCCTTCCGCCCCATCCTGGACTATTTTCAAACATATAACTTTGATAAGACTATTAAGACAAATAACAGGGATATAGGATCTTTGCTAGACCATATCTTAAATGGGAAGGACTCGAAATAAGTCTTTCCTGTGGGAATCCATCACTTAGCTTGGCGAAGAATGTTCTATCAATATATATATATATAAGCAATTATTTAATGCTCTGCGAGATTATGAGTCTTGATTCTTCTGCAGGTAGAATAAAGTCTCACAATATCCTAAAACTACATCTCAATATGGAGATGATCAATTAATTAATGTATTTATTTATTCGCCAATCTAGATGGTATAATTTCACCCACACTATCAAATTAGTCTTAATAAAATGAAATATCATTTTCTGTATCTCTTACCAAGTCCTAGTAGAAATCTCACTTCTGCTCCTAGGAAAGCTGGGTGGTCCATCATAGCACATCTCACCATGGCTTTCATCTTGATAGACCCCTCTAGAGAGCTTAACTTCTCTTTCCTCTTTCTCTTGTGTGTGTCTCTGTTTCTGTCCTTTTTCTCCCCCCTGTGTATGGTTTATGAACACAAACTTATCAGTTAGACACACCTTCCTAGTTTGGAAGTTTCCAATCATAATCGGATGGGCGTGACTATTGATAAGAAATGACATCATAACCTTACCCAGAATGCACTTTTGCTACTGTTGTAATGTCACCTACTCATACCTAGGTGGCACTGCTGTGTAAGCTATTTGCATCATAGTATAAAGGGTTAACTTCTGTAAGTCTGAATAAAGGTATAATATACAATTGACCTTAAAAGCTTTAATTCAAGGCTATAGGGATTAGATTTGACACTTGTAGCAATTAGAGACAGACCTCTAGGCGTCTTCTCTGAATGTTTTTCACATTGTTTATTTGTACATCGTAAATAACTTCACTGGCTTTGTTTTCTCAGAGATATCAGTACCTCCTCTCATACCAAAGAGGTGAATAATTGTTACAAAACACACATCTTCACAGACACTCTTTTAGAAACAAAGATTCTCCTAATGAGAAATATATATAATATACTGGATACATGTTGTCTTCATAACATATAACAGTATAATATATATTATATGTCCTACTGATTGTCTTATGCTAAGGACTAAGGCTCATTAAATGAATACATGAATATTATATATTTTGCTTCATTAATAAATGCCTAATTGTATAGGTAATTATCACCAGCTGCATAGAGCTTATCTTTACCCCCCTGTCATAAATTTTAAAGTAGATAAGAATGCCTCTTCTCAGACTGGTACATTCATGAGAAGAATAACACTAAAAAGTAGAAACCTTCGTGTGACCTTACTTTGGCCTTCTCAAGACATACAAAATTGTAACTATAGTCGAGCATGGCTCTTAAAGGTAATGAACCTCCATCTTGACTAAAAATGAATTGGATATCAATGTATTTACCTATGAAAAGGCACGACAAGACTGGGCGACGACTATGTGATTCTGCGCCCAGCCTCCTTTATTTGTATTAAACGTTAAAGAGGACCTTTCATGGGTCCATACTTTATTAACTAAGTAGCAGGACATGTAGGGCATACATGGGGGATGTCCCTGCACTTACTATTATTTCTGGGCGCAGCTCTGTTGCGCCGCTGTGGCCCACGTTACATTCTCCAGCGCTGTATGCTAAGTAACAGCATCGGAACACCAGGGAGGAGACATCAGCTTCTCTCCCTGGGCGTTCCTTCTTCCTGGTGTCACAGCCAGGGAGAAAAAAAAGCTCACTTTCTCCCTGGCTGTGACGTTCTGCGCTGCGATTGGACAGCGTTACAGCCAGGGGCGCAGTGTGCCCTCCCCTCCTCCGCCCGTCTCTCTCATTTGTGGCAGCGGTGGCACAGGGGGAGGGAGGGAGAGAGTGACTCCTTCTCCCCTGCGCTGCTAAGGGAACATGGCGCGCACTGATAGCAGCGCGCTCATGTTCTGTGATACTAGGCTGTGCAGTAGCGCATTCTAGTATGGAAAAATGTCAAATCTCGGTATCGAGGTCGATACCGAACATAAGTATTGAATGGGTATTGAAAATTTGATGCCCGAAACAACCCTAGTACCTACCCACCAGACCACTATATGGTCGACAAGCCTCTGAGCAATAGAGAGGAACAGTTATCCCTAGAAGCAGAGCTAACCAATTTCATTCAAAAGGAGGTCCTGCTCCCAGTTCCCGAAAACCAGTAACTGTAGGGGCATCTTTCAGACTTATTATACATCTGAGGGGTCTGAAGAAGTGCCTGTCTTAAGAGAACATCAAATCAACGTTAAATCTGCTTCCTCAACATTGTTACATGGCGACAATAGATTTGCAAGACGGATACTATCATGTACCCATTTTCAGAGACCGTCAAAAATTTCTTAGGGCAGCAGTATTTATGAGAGGCCGCCTCTGTCCCTTTCAATTTCAGGCGCTCCCCGTTGGCCTGTCATCAGCTCCCAGAATTTTCACAAAGGTAATAGCAAAGATAACCAGTCATCTCATCTCCATCTGCAAGGCATTCTTATTATCCCATACTTAGATGACTTTCTGATAGCGGCAGAATCAGAGAATCAGCTTGTAGTACATCTAGATCTCGTTCAAAGAACCTTCTCAGGCCTGGGGTGGATTATAAATCTCAAGAAATCCAACCTGGTTCCAGCGCAGCAAAAAGTCTTTTTGGGAGTTTTTCTCGACTCTCGTTTGCTAATGTCCTTCCTCCCAGAAGAGAAGCAGTTATCCCTTCAACTATAAAGGTAAATCAGTTTTGCGGTCTAAAAACCTCTACTATCAGGAATGTCATGACAGTCTTGGGAATTTTGACATCCTCAATTCCTGCAGTAAGATGGGCACAAAGCCACACCAGGATTCTGCAGGCCTTTCTTCTAGCAGCTTGGGGTGGCAACAGAAGCTCTCTGGACAAAAAGATTTCCATTCTAGCGTATGTAAAGCACTCCCGGGCTTTCTTCAAACGGGTGTCTTCTGGCGTCAAAAGAATGTACTAGTGGTGACTACAGATGCCAGCAGTCGAGGCTGGGGAGACCATGCGGGAGACTTAGTAGTCCAAGGAATCTGGGACGATTCCATAGCAATCCCCACATCAAATCTAAGAGAACTTAGGGCAGTTCACGAAGTTCTTCTAGACTTACACTCAAAGACCTCTCTCGATCATATCAAAATCCTATCAGACAATACGACAGTTGCTTATTTAAACAGGCAAGGGGGTACCCGAAGCAAATCTCTGGCAGCAACATCAAGAAGAATTTTTCTTTTTGCGGAAAAACACCTATCCTCCCTAACGGCTGTGCATCTCAAAGGAGACAGCAATGGGATGGCCGACTTCCCCAGCCGTCAGACTCTGAGAGCGAGAATGGACTCTATATGCCAGCGTTTTTCTTCAGATTACCAAGTAGCGGGTTCCAGTCCTGGATTTATTCGCAGATCGGATGAACAGGAGGGTCCAAAGATTCTGTTGCCTGGCTCCCCTGGGGGTGTCCAGAGATAGTGGACGCCCTATCCCGTCCTTGGCCAAGGGGTCTGTTGTATGCATTCCCCCCATTCAACCTGATTCCGAGAACCCTGATGAAAGTGGCGGAAGAGGGCGCACAAGTCATTACGATCGCTGCCTGTTGGCCCAAGAGGGTCTGGTTTCCCCTCTTAGGCCCCTTGCAGTCGAGCGTGTCTGGATGCGTTGCATCTGCGTTCAATGAAAACTGAGCAGGTTCGCAGGCAAAGTCATTCAGTTTTGCCTGCGTTCGCGTTCAGTTGTTATCGCGCTGATGCAATGCATTTCGCATGCGCGTGATAAAAAACTGAATGTGATACCCAGATCCAAACCCAGACTTCTTCACTGAAGTTTGGGTTTGGTGTTCTATAGATTTTAGTATTTTCCATTATAACATGGTTATAATGGAAAATAATAGCATTCTTTAAAGGGTTTCTACCACCACATTTTGACCTAATTAGCGATCTGCTAGTGTCTGCTGTACCTAACCATGCTATTGTAATACTTTTCTCTGCAGCAGTTACCCTAAAAAACTAACTTTTATTGCTATGCAAATGAGCCTCTACAGTTGTGGCCAAAAGTTTTGAGAATGACACAAATATTAGTTTTCACAAAGTTTGCTGCTAAACTGCTTTTAGATCTTTGTTTCAGTTGTTTCTGTGATGTAGTGAAATATAATTACACGCACTTCATACGTTTCAAAGGCTTTTATCGACAATTACATGACATTTATGCAAAGAGTCAGTATTTGCAGTGTTGGCCCTTCTTATTCAGAACCTCTGCAATTCGACTGGACATGCTCTCAATCAACTTATGGGCCAATTCCTGACTGATAGCAACCCATTCTTTCATAATCACTTCTTGGAGTTTGTCAGAATTAGTGGGTTTTTGTTTGTCCACCCGCCTCTTGAGGACTGACCACAAGTTCTCAATGGGATTAAGATCTGGGGAGTTTCCAGGCCATGGACCCAAAATGTCAACGTTTTGGTCCCCGAGCCACTTAGTTATCACTTTTGCCTTATGGCACGGTGCTCCATCGTGCTGGAAAATGCATTGTTCTTCACCAAACTGTTGTTGGATTGTTGGAAGAAGTTGCTGTTGGAGGGTGTTTTAGTACCATTCTTTATTCATGGCTGTGTTTTGGGGCAAAACTGTGAATGAGCCCACTCCCTTGGATGACAAGCAACCCCACACATGAATGGTTTCAGGATGCTTTACTGTTGGCATGACACAGGACTGATGGTAGAGCTCACCTTTTCTTCTCTGGACAAGCCTTTTTCCTGATACCCCAAACAATCGGAAAGAGGCTTCATCGGAGAATATGACTTTGCCCCAGTCCTCAGCAGTCCATTCACCAAACCTTCTGCAGAAGATCAATCTGTCCCTGATGTTTTTTTTGGAGAGAAGTGGCTTCTTTGCTGCCCTTTTTGACACCAGGCCATCTTCTAAAAGTCTTCGCCTCACTGTGCATGCAGATGCGCTCACACCTGCCTGCTGCCATTCCTGAGCAAGCTCTGCACTGGTGGTACTCCGATCCCGCAGCTGAATCCTCTTTAGGAGACGATCCTGGCGCTTGCTGGACTTTCTTGGACGCCCTGAAGCCTTCTTAACAAGAATTGAACCTCTTTCCTTGAAGTTCTTAATGATCCTATAAATTGTTGATTGAGGTGCAATCTTAGTAGCCACAATATCCTTGCCTGTGAAGCCATTTTTATGCAACGCAGAGATGGCTGCACGTGTTTCTTTGCAGGTCACCATGGTTAACAATGGAAGAACAATGATTTCAAGCATCACCCTCCTTTTAACATGTCAAGTCTGTCATTTTAACCCAATCAGCCTGACATAATGATCTCCAGCCTTGTGCTCGTCAACATTCTCACCTATTGCAGAGGTCCTGATCGCTAGTGTCAGACAGCTAATTAGGTCAAAATGTGGTGTTAGAAACCCTTTAATACAGAATGCTAAGTATAATGTCCATAGAGGGTTAAAAAAATTATTTAAAAATTACTCACCTCATCCACTTGATTGCGCAGCCGTTATCTTCTTTCTTCTTCTTGCAGGACCTTCAAAAGGACCTGCGCTGACATCATTGCGCTCACCACGTGTGAGCGCAATGACGTCAGCGCAGGTCCTTTTGCAGGTCCTGCAAGAAGAAGAAAGAAGATAACGGCTGCGCAATCAAGTGGATGAGGTGAGTAATTTTTTAACCCTCTATGGACATTATACTTAGCATTCTGTATTAAAGAATGCTATTATTTTCCATTTATAACCGTGTTATAATGGAAAATAATAAAGTAAATGGATTTTAATGGGGTCCTGGGGCTCATCCCTATTTATTACCATCATCTTCATAGCAACCATCCGTGCAAATCGCATTGCAATTGCACGTGCTTACGGATCTAATGCGATTTTCATGCAGCCCCATTCACTTCTATGGGGCCTGCGTTGCGTTAAAAACATCGCTCATGTACACAGCCCCATTGAAATGAATGGGTCCAGATTCCGTGCGGGCGCAATGTTTTCACATCACGCATTGCACCCGCGCGGAAACATCGCTCGCGTGAAAAGGGTCTTACTCAGCTTATCTGCAGGAATTTCTTGGATTCTTCTACTTCAGCAGGGGCCAGTACTCCATCCGGGGGTCTCTCAACTAAAGTTGACGGCCTGGAGATTGAACGCCCAAATTTGAGGAAGAAAGGGCTTTCTGACCCTGTAATCTCCACCTTACTGAAAAGCAGAAAAATTATAACTTCAAAAATCTGTCAGAACGTGGAAAGCTTTCCTTTTGTTTTCCAGTTACAAGAGCCAACAAAGTTCCTTAGTCAATATACCTGTCATTCTGGACTTCCTCCAGGCAGGTTTGAACAAAGGTCTTAAGTCGTCCACTCTTAGGCATCTTTCATATGAACGATACCGATTAGGTCCGGATGCGTTCAGGATGGTGTGAGGATTCGTTCTGGTAGACCGGGTAAGCGGACGCAGAACAGAGGCAAAAGAAACAGTTTGTTAAACAAAACTTCAGTGTTTAGTCACAGATGAGAAAAAAACTAAGCAACATTGACAGTCTTAGGCCTCTTTCACACTTGCATTGTCCGGATGCGTTGTGTACTCCATTTGCCGGAATTACACGCCGGATCCGTAACACCGCAAGTGAACTGAAAGCATTTGAAGACGGATCCGTCTTCAAAATGCGTTTAGTGTTACTATGGCAGCCAGGACGCTATTAAAGTCCTGGTTGCCATAGTAGGAGCGGGGGAGCAGTATACTTACCGTCCGTGCGGCTCCCGGGGCGCTCCAGAATGACGTCAGAGCGCCCCATGCGCATGGATGACGTGCCATGCGATCACGTCATCCATGCGCGTGGGGCGCCCTGACGTCACTCTGGAGCGCCTCGGGAGCCGCACGGACGGTAAGTATACTGCTCCCCCGCTCCTACTATGGCAACCAGGACTTTAATAGCGTCCTGGCTGCCATAGTAACACTAAACGCATTTTGAAGACGGATCCACGGTTGCTACCAGAACCAAAACCCGATCACCGGGGTTAAAGTTCCGGACCCGAGCCTGTTCGGCTTGGGTATTAACACTATAGGACTCGCCCACTCACTTTTAGACTCCTCGATGACATCTAGCCGCAGCATGAGCTGCACTTCATTCGAGATGGCTTGTCGCCGAGCCCCGGGTACCCGGTATGGCTTTAACCTAACTTTTGCCTGAGGCTCAGTGATAATGTAATGCTGGATTGCGGAATTGCGTCCAGGGAGGTCCGAGAACACATCCGTGTTCCGACTAATGAACTCCCTGGTCTCCTGAACCTGTTTAGAGGAGAGGCTGTCAGCAATTTTTACTGTGGCAACCGCTTCCCTTGCCTCAGACATAAAAGCTGGAACCTCTTCCCCTAGAAAACCCGGCCGCGGGCTGTCTTCAGTACAGGTCTCCCTATCTTTCCAAGGTTTAAGTAAATTAACATGGTAAACCTGCTCCGGCTTCCGCCGCCCTGGCTGGTGTACCTTGTAATTTACCTCTCCAACTTTCTCGAGTACCTCGTAGGGCCCCTGCCACTTAGCCAGGAACTTACTGTCCACGGTTGCTACCAGAACCAAAACCCGATCACCGGGGTTAAAGTTCCGGACCCGAGCCTGTCAATTATAGATCCGACTCTGGGATCGCTGAGCGGCCTCCATATGCTCCCTCACAAGAGGCAAAACGGTCTCTATCCGCTGTTGCATCTTGATTACATACTCCAAGACACTTTTATGCGGAGTGGGTTGCTGCTCCCACCCCTCTTTGGCCACGTTCAACAGACCACAAGGATGTTTGCCATAAAGCAATTTGAAGAGCGAGAACCCAGTAGAGGCCTGGGGTACCTCTCGCACAGCGAACATGAGAGAGGGCAGAAGAAGATCCCAATCCTTCCCATCTTTAGACACCACCCACTTTAGCATGGTTTTTATAGTTTTGGTAAACCTTTCCAACAGACCGTCCATTTGCAGATTGTACACGAACCTTGGACATAAAATGAGTCCCCTGGTCAGTCAGAACCTCTTTAGGTTGCCCCACTCGGGAGAACAACTCCATTAGCTCCTTAGCTATAAGCTTCGCCGATGTATGTTGCAGTGGCACCACCTCCGGGTAAATAGTGGCGTAGTCCAGGACGACCAAGATGTGTTGGTGTCCTCTAGCGGACTTCGGTAGTGGGCCTACGAGGTCCATAGCGATTCGCTCAAACGGCACCTCGATGATCAGGAGAGGTACCAAGGCACTGCGGAAAAGGTGCTGGGGGCTTGTTGCCTGGCAGGTCGGGCAAGACTTACAGAATTCTTCCACCTCCCTAAACACACTGGGCCAGTAAAATCGTTGTAGTATCCGGTCCTGCGTCTTCTGCATTCCCAGATGACCCCCGAGAACATGCTGGTGGGCTAACTCTAACACGAGTTTGCGATAAGCCTGGGGCGCCACCAACTGTTCAATGGATTCACCTCACAGCTGGTTTACCCGGTATAACATACCCTGATGAACCACAAAACGGGGGTACACTGACTCTGCCCCTGGTTGTTGTGGTTCACCATCTACTATTAATACATTTTCCCAGGCTCGGGATAGGGTTGGGTCCCGGTGTTGAGCAGTACCAAAATTATCCCCGGAGACATTGAGGTCTGCCAGTTCAGGACCCGGCGGCAAGTCCTCCGTGTCTCCCACCATCACACTTAGCGGGGTTGTCTCCCCATCTTCCACCGAAGTGGCGGTCACTCCTACCGCTCGCCCTTCAGACTCAGGTTCCAAGGGTTCTGGTCTCCCTCCTGAGCCGAGCCACTCTTCTAGGGTTACCCCTGTCACATGGGTATCAGTCACTCTCGTAGTAGGCCACAGTGTAGGGAAGTCTCTCCCTATTATAAGTTCATAGTGTAGACTGGTGGTGACTCGTGGGTACACCTTCCGGCAACCTTAGATAGAGACACCATAGCAGTGGGGTAGTCTTTTAGGTCTTCATGAATACACATGACCACAACTTTCCGGCCAGTATACTCAGTGGTCCATACCAGGGTCACCAGACTTCCTGAGTCCAACAGAGCCCCTGCTGCAGTGTCTCCCACCGCCACCTGGCACAGGTGATTCAGAGTCTCTGGGGCACCCGCTGCACACAGCTTCCTAGCATATAACCACTGGTGGAAGCAATAGTTGTGTCCATCGTGTCCAAAGGTTCCACCTGACGTGGACAGACAGCTCGTACATGGCCAGGCTCCTGATGACACCGCCAGCAGACTATCGGAGCCGGGTCCACAGGGGGCACATCCTGGGTGGGTTCAAATTACCGGGTCTGGGGTGGAGAGTTGCGGGTTTTGACAGGGGGGTGATCACCCCATATACACTCCCTGATCACCCCCCTGTCATTGATCACCCCCATGTAAGGCTCCATTCAGACGTCCGTATGTGTTTTGCGGTTCCGATCCATGTATCCGTGGATCCGTAAAAAACATATAGACGTCTGAATGGAGCCTTTCAGAGGGGTGGTCAATGACAGAGGGGTGGTCAATGACAGAGGGGTGATCAGTGACAGGGGGGTGATCACCCCATATACACTCCCTGATCACCCCCCTGTCATTGATCACCCCCTGTAAGGCTCCATTCAGAATTTTTTTTGGCCCAAGTTAGCGGAAATATTTTTTATTTTATTTTTTCTTACAAAGTCTCATATTCCACTAACTTGTGTCAAAAAAAAAAATCTCACATGAACTCACCATATCCCTCACGGAATCCAAATGCGTAACATTTTTTAGACATTTATATTCCAGACTTCTTCTCACGCTTTAGGGCCCCTAAAAAGACAGGGCAGTATAAATACCCCACATGTGACCCCATTTCGGAAAGAAGACACCCCAAGGTATTCCGTGAGAGGCATATTGAGTCCATGAAAGATTTACATTTTTGTCCCAAGTTAGCGGAAAGGGAGACTTTGTGAGAAAAAAAAAAAAATTTCCGCTAACTTGTGCCCAAAAAAAATAATTCTATGAGCTCGCCATGCCCCTCATTGAATACCTTGGGGTGTCTTCTTTCCAAAATGGGGTCACATGTGGGGTATTTATACTGCCCTGGCATTTTAGGGGCCCGAAACCGTGAGAAGAAGTCTGGGATCCAAACGTCTAAAAATGCCCCCCTAAAAGGAATTTGGGCCCCTTTGCGCATCTAGGCTGCAAAAAAGTGTCACACATCTGGTATCGCCGTACTCAGGAGAAGTTGGGCAATGTGTTTTGGGGTGTCATTTTACATATACCCATGCTGGGTGAGAGAAATATCTCTGCAAAAGACAACTTTTCCCATTTTTTTATACAAAGTTGGCATTTGACCAAGATATTTCTCTCACCCAGCATGGGTATATGTAAAATGACACCCCAAAACACATTGCCCAACTTCTCCTGAGTACGGCGATACCAGATGTGTGACACTTTTTTGCAGCCTAGGTGGGCAAAGGGGCACACATTCCAAAGAGCACCTTTAGGATTTCACCGGCCATTTTTTACACATTTTGATTTCAAACTACTTCGCACACATTAGGGCCCCTAAATTGCCAGGGCAGTATAACTACCCCACAAGTGACCCCATTTTGGAAAGAAGACACCCCAAGGTATTCCGTGAGGGGCATGGCGAGTTCCTAGAATTTTTTATTTTTTGTCACAAGTTAGCGGAAAATTATGATTTTTTTTTTTTTTTTTTTTCTTACAAAGTCTCAGATTCCACTAACTTGTGACAAAAAATAAAAAATTCCAGGAACTCGCCATGCCCCTCACGGAATACCTTGGGGTGTCTTCTTTCCAAAATGGGGTCACTTGTGGGGTAGTTATACTGCCCTGGCAATTTAGGGGCCCTAATGTGTGCGAAGTAGTTTGAAATCAAAATCTGTAAAAAATGGCCGGTGAAATCCTAAAGGTGCTCTTTGGAATGTGTGCCCCTTTGCCCACCTAGGCTGCAAAAAAGTGTCACACATCTGGTATCGCCGTACTCAGGAGAAGTTGGGCAATGTGTTTTGGGGTGTCATTTTACATATACCCATGCTGGGTGAGAGAAATATCTCTGCAAAAGACAACTTTTCCCATTTTTTTATACAAAGTTGGCATTTGACCAAGATATTTCTCTCACCCAGCATGGGTATATGTAAAATGACACCCCAAAACACATTCCCGAACTTCTCCCGAGTACGGCGATACCAGATGTGTGTCACTTTTTTGCCGCCTAGGTGGGCAAAGGGGCACACATTCCAAAGAGCACCTTTCGGATTTCACAGGCCATTTTTTACACATTTTGATTTCAAACTACTAACCACACATTAGGGCCCCTAGAATGCCAGGGCAGTATAACTACCCCACAAGTGACCCCATTTTGGAAAGAAGACACCCCAAGGTATTTCGTGATGGGCATAGTGAGTTCATGGAAGTTTTTATTTTTTGTCACAAGTTAGTGGAATATGAGACTTTGTAAGAAAAAAAGAAAAAAATAAATAAATCATCATTTTCCACTAACTTGTGACAAAAAATAAAAAGTTCTATGAACTCACTATGCCCATCAGCGAATACCTTAGGGTGTCTACTTTCCGAAATGGGGTCATTTGTGGGGGGTTTCTACTGTCTGGGCATTGTAGAACCTCAGGAAACATGACAGGTGCTCAGAAAGTCAGAGCTGCTTCAAAAAGCGGAAATTCACATTTTTGTACCATAGTTTGTAAACGCTATAACTTTTACCCAAACCATTTTTTTTTTTACCCAAACATTTTTTTTTTTATCAAAGACATGTAGAACAATAAATTTAGCGAAAAATTTATATATGGATGTCGTTTTTTTTGCAAAATTTTACAACTGAAAGTGAAAAATGTCATTTTTTTGCAAAAAAATCGTTAAATTTCGATTAATAATAAAAAAAGTAAAAATGTCAGCAGCAATGAAATACCACCAAATGAAAGCTCTATTAGTGAGAAGAAAAGGAGGTAAAATTAATTTGAGTGGTAGGTTGTATGACCGAGCAATAAACCGCTAAAGTTGTGGAGTGCCGATTTGTAAAAAAGGGCCTGGTCACTAGGGGGGGTATAAACCTGTGGTCCTTAAGTGGTTAACAACCATCAGTGACAAACGCAATGCATCCGCACCTGCTTGCGGATGCAATGCGTTTTTCACTGAAGCCCTATTCACTTCTATGGGGTCAGGGCTGCGTGAAAAACTCTGAATATAGAACATGCTGTGTTTTTCACGCAACGCAGAACTGATGCGTGAAAAAAAACGCTCATGTACATCGACCCATTGAAATGAATGGGTCAGGATTCAGTGTGGGTGCTATGCTTTCACGTCACGCATTGCACCCGCATGGAAAACTCTCTTGTGTGAAAGGGGCCTTAAAGTACAAGTCTCGGCCTTAGCAGCTTTCCTAGACACAAGCTTGTCAGACCATCCTCTGAGGCTGAGATCACACGGGCGAGATTTCCGCGCGGGTGCAATGCGGTAGGTGAACGCATTGCACCCGCACTGAATCCGGCACCATTCATTTCAATGGGGCTGTGTACATGAGCGTTTTTTTTCAGAATAATCTTAAAGCATTGTCCATCCTTTCTCCTAAAGGTTGCATCCAGATTTCATAAATCACAGCAAAAGGTGCACCACAATGATATGCAACTGACAATACTGGCTAATCCCTCAAGATGATGTTAAAGGGGTTGTCCGGGTTCAGAGCTGAACCCGGACATACCGTTATTTTCACCCCGGCAGCCCCCCTGCATGCTCCGATGCGCTCCAGTGCCCTGCGGTAAATCGCGCAGGGCACAGGCTCTTTTGTTTTTAATAACACACTGCCGGGCGGTAACTTCCGCCCGGCAGTGTGTTCGGTGACGTCACCGGCTCTGAGGGGCGGGCTTTAGCTCTGCCCTAGCCGTTTTACTGGCTAGGGCAGCGCTAAATCCCGACCATCAGTGCCGGTGACGTCACCGGGGTTCCTGTCAGCCCCATGGAGAGCCCGGTATGTCACCGGAACTCTGAAAAATGCCTTTGCCCTGCGCGATTTTATCGCAGGGCAAAGGAGAGCATCGGAGCATGAACTGCTCCGATGCTCATGTCAGGGGGGCTGCTGGGGTGAAAATGGAGGGCTGTCCAGGTTCAGCTCTGAACCTGGACAACCCCTTTAAAAACTGAGACTTTAGCCACTGTATTCCAGTCAGGAACACATTGGAGCCCTTTTCACCACCGTCAAGGTATCTCAGTGTGGCATGGGTCCTACCACTAAACTACCTATGGTGTGTGAACACGGTCTGAAAGGTGCCAAGATCCAACTCACAGCCAAGCTCCCACATACCTCCATAGTGAGATCACTCATACAATGGAAGAAAGGATAAGGCTGAAGCCCCATCTATAACATGTGACACAGGCTACCAGGTGCACCAGAATGTTACCAACAATGTTACCAGTTTATAACATCAGCTTGAGGGATTAGCCAGTATTGTCATTGTGGTGCACCTTTTGCAGTGATTTATGTATTTGTATATTTTCATCCACACATTATTCCATCCTGTGTAGGATGCTCTTGTGGTACATGTGGTCCGCTGCCGTCATCCTCCATTGTATGTATTTTTTGCTGGGGATTGCCATTAGCAACACATCACATGCAGAGGAATTGCTACCCCGGTTATAAACACGCCACAGTGTTTGGGGTTTTTGAGCATTTCCTCCCATTTAGGCCACTTTATTTTAGTGATTTTTCTGGATCCAGATTTCACTGTAATCAGGAGACGATTTCTCTTTGTCATGCTCAGAGGAAACTAGATCCTCCAGAGGGTCTCGAGGCCTATTTAATGCGGGTTGTGTCGCCCTCTTGGGCAGAAAATGCTGCCATGTTGATTGAACAAATCTGTAGAGCGGCTGTGTGGGCAAACCCAATGACTTCTTTTCAACCATTATAAATTAAATGTCAAATTTAAATAGTATTGGACCGGCACTCAAACATATTTGGGTTCATGCAAAGAACCAGTATAGTATGGTAAAATAGTGCAATTTAATAAAACATAAAAGCATACATACACATAATAGTGGGATGGATGAGGTAATAGGTAAATAGACTCATATAAAGTCCATACAATGCAAGTTGTTGAGGGGAGTTAATAATGTCCCATATTTGTGCAAACACTGTCCAAGTAATGAATAGGAAAAATCTATAGGAAAAAATCGATAGCATGTGTTGCGTTCTTTGCTTGATTTGCTGGGATCCGCCCCAGCAACTAACAGACAAATATATAAGGTCTTGGACTCTTGAATATGAACAAAAAAAAACACTGAGGAAGAAATGGGGATCTATTTCGAAAACGCATCTGGGATCGATGGGATATTCATAAAGAGTCCGAAATTTGAAGCATGGCCATGCGATACTGAAAGAGACCTAGGAAATTATCATCTGAAATGAATGTAAGCAAACCAACTGGTGGTCGATTTTATTAACGGATGGCTACTGATAATAATCCATGATCACAAGATCGAAGCTTCACCACGATTTTAGCCACGATTGACAGAGTCTGTATTATACGAAAGAGAAAGAAAAAGAAACGGCTCATCTCGAGATAATTGAAGCGATCTTACGGAGATCCAATTTTATGACGTCAGTTAGGCAATTACACCTTGGCATTTGACTGAACCGACACCGATGTAAGCGCTCTTACACGTGGGACGCCACAGAGCTGCGCAAAAAAAAGGGGAAAAGGGTAAATTGCTCTTATCGGTAATTGGATTTTCCAATAGCCTCCCCAATGGCACTGGGGGCATTTCCCATCCTTAATTAGTTTTTTTTCCTTGGATTTATAATTGTATGTTTACTCTTGTATTCCAGTTGGATTAATATTATTTTGTTTTGCATCACTACCGTGTACTCTATTATTTACTCATTTAGGTAAGGGGAGGAGGCCCTTCTGTTTTTTTTTTTTTTGTTTTTTTTTATTACTGTAGGAGTGCATCAGGGGGACTTCAAATGTTACATGGCAACTTAAAATTGTCCCAGTGAAATCTTCCCTCTAAAATTCATATGTTGCTCCTTCCCTTTTGTGCCCTGCCATGTGCCCATACAGCAGTTTACGACCACATATGGGGTGTTTCTGTAAACTGAATAATCATATAATAAATATTGAAGTTTATTTTGCTGTTAACCCTAGCTGTGTTGCAGGAAAAAATCGATTAACAAAAAATCTGCAAAAATAAATAAAATTTGGAAATGACTTTCATTTTCTTTGAAACTGTTGTGGAACACCTCAAGGGTTAGCAAAGTTTGTAACACCAGTTTTGAATAATGTGAGGGGTTTAGTTTCTAAAATGGGGGAAAATATGGGAGATTTCTAATATGTAAGCACCTCAAAATCACTTTATTTAGGGATTAAAAAAGCATTTTTGGAAATTTTCTTGAAAATTTTAAAAATTAGTTCTAAATTTTTAAACTTTCTAACGTCCTAAAAAAATAAAATGACATTTACAAAATGATGCCAACATAAAGTAGACATATAGGGAATGTTGACTGATAACTATTTTACCAGTTTTGTTTGTTTTTTAAGTAGAGAAATTCAAATTTTGAAAATTTAGCATTTTTCAAAATTTTCTGTAAAATATATATATTTTTTTTATTAGTTAAAGAAGTTAAAGAAATAAATATTGACCCAATTTTGCCGCTAACATGAAGTACAATGTGTCACCAGAAAACAATCTCAGAATCGGTTAGAAAAGTAAAACTATTCTAAAGTTATTACCACATAAAGTGACACATGTCCAATTTGCTGGAAGGTGAAAACTGACCTGGGGTAGAAAGGGTTAATATATGCAAATAAGCCTCTGGGAGCAACAGGGGTGTTGCCCTTACACCTAGAGGCGCCCCTTTTTCTGCACCTGCCACGCCCATTTCACTTTTTAATTGACAGGGTCAGGTGTGATTACGTTTTCACTGCCCGGTCCTGTCAATCAAAGTGAAAAGGGCGTGGCAGGTGCAGAAAGGAGGAGCCTCTAGGTAAAAGGGCAACGCCCCCGTTACTCCTGGAGGTTCATTTGCATATAATAAAACATAATTTTCTCAGCAGTGTGGGCACATATCAACATGGGACAAGCACAGATGCCTTCAGCTGCCAAGCGCACATGTACCAGGTCAGCCGGTGTCACAGGTACCAGTCTGCTGACAGATGCCCTTTAATTCTTGTGATTCCAACTGATAGGACGAGGGCAGTCTGAGCTCTAGATCTATGAAGTGATCTACTAGATCACAGCTTTAGGCCGAATGCACATGGCCGTGGAATCCCGGCCTGGCATCCTGCTGAGAGCAGGAGTGCACGGCGTCATTGGTTGCTATGACGCCGTGCGCTTCATGCTGCCGCTGCACTACAGTAATACACTCGTATGATCTATACGAGTGTATTACTGTAGTGCAGCGGTGACATGAAGCGCACGGCGTCATAGCAACCAATGATGCCGTGCGCTCCTGCTCTCAGCAGGATGCCAGGTCGGGATACCACGGACCGCTCACGGCCGTGTGCATTCGGCCTTATACAGGTATTACCGCTGTGACCTGTAATTGTTTATAGTGGTAATATGAAGGTGAGACATGCTTTGACCTGAAACATGGAGGAACTGCCTTGATACACGTTATTATCTCTTCCAGTGTTTCCTCTTCTTATCTCCAGTAATTGTATTTTACATGGGATTTTCTATGATTTTACATCGGTTCATCTTCTTTCCATTCAGGTTCCTACAATATAGGATCCGCTCAGCGTATATCTCCTATATAAGATCATTCTCCTGATTGACCCATCAAGGATGGATAGGGATGGGGACAAGATGGCAGAGAGTATAATAAATCTCACCCTAGAGATCCTCCTCCGGCTTACTGGAGAGGTGAGGGATTCTGATGATGTCACATTACATAATTTTCTCTATCTTACTAACAGATGGACATGACTGGAGAGGTGAGGGAGTCTGGAGATGTATGGAGTGATATTTATTACTGCGTCTCTCCATAACCAGGAATACATAGTAATGAAGAAGACCTCTAGTGAGCATTGTCAGGCCCCGGTATCTGAAGGACGGGGAGGAATCCTGAGCCCAATATCCAGGCCGACACCTCCCATCCCGATACATGAGAAAGTCAACAGAGAGAGGATCCTAGAGCTCACCAACAAGATCATTGAGCTTCTCACTGGAGAGGTGACATCGCTGGGAATGCCGGGACATTATACATTAACACTATGAAGGGATCTGGGTGATGACTGTATTATTGTGTTCTCAGGTTCCTATAAGGTGTCAGGATGTCGCCGTCTATTTCTCCATGGAGGAGTCTGAGTATTTAGAAGAATACAAAGATCTGTACAAGAACGTCATGATAAAGGATCACCAGCCACCAAGTAAAAGACATGACTAAATACACACATCCTCTCACTAGTTATATGTAAGAAATTAATTGTCACTGTATGTTTTTCCTACAGTTGAAGAAGAGAAAACAACTCCCAGTCCTCTTCCTCTACAGGATGAGAGATGTCCTAGTCCTCTTCTTCTACAGGATGGTTCAGAAGAACATAAAAGCATTCCATATGATGATCAGATAGATGGAAATAAGGTCTCATGAAAAGTTCTCTATGATCTGTAGAAGTGCTGTGAAGATCTTGTGTTCAGTTTTGTTTTATAAACCAGTATTATATGTTATGTCCTTGTATAATGAGAAAGGTAGAGATGGCAGGATTATAGCTAACTATAGACCTTGCATGTCGTCTGAATATTCTCACAGTTTTATGGTCAGTAGAGACTGCTGGTTGGAATAAGGAACCAACTAGATGCATATATACAGGAGACCTGCAGATATTTTTGGGTCAGACAATGAAACTTGGCACATGTAGATCCACTGTGTCTCTTGAACACATTTGACATGGTTCTGTTCCAAAGTGTGTTATATACAGTTAGGTCCATAAATATTGGGACACCAACACAATTCTAACATTTTTGGCTCTATACACCACCACAATAGATTTGAAATGAAACTAACAAGATGTGCTTTACCTGCAGACTGTCAGCTTTAATTTGAGGGTATTTACATCCAAATCAGGTGTAGGAATTACAACAGTTTGCATATGTGCCTCCCACTTGTTAAGGAACCAAAAGTAATGGGACAATTGGCTTCTCAGCTGTTCCATGGCCAGGTGTGTGTTATTCCCTCATTATCCCAATTACAATGAGCAGATAAAAGGTCCAGAGTTCATTTCAAGTGTGATATTTGCATTTGGAATATGTTGCTGTCAACTCTCAAAATGAGATCCAAAGAGCTGTCACGATCAGTGAAGCAAGCCATCATTAGGCTGAAAAAACAAAACAAACCCATCAGAGAGATAGCAAAAACAACTGTTTGGAACAGTCTTAAAAAGAAGGAACGCACCGGTGGACCCAGAAGACCACGGAAAAAAACTGTGGTGGATGACCGAAGAATTCTTTCCCTGGTGAAAAAACAACCTTCACAACATTTGGCCAGATCAAGAACACTGTCCAGGAGGTAGGTGTATGTGTGTCAAAGTCAACAATCAAGAGAAGACTTCACCAAGAGAAGACTTCACCAGAGTAAATACAGAGGGTTCACCAAAAGATGTAAACTATTGGTGAGCCTCAAAAACAGGAAGGCCAGATTAGAGTTTGCCAAACGACATCTAAAAAAGCTTTCACAGTTCTGGAACAACATCCTATGGACAGATGAGACCGAGATCAACTTGTATCAGAGTGATGGGAAGAGAAGAGTATGGAGAAGGAAAGTACTACTCATGATCCTAAGCATACCACCTCATCAGTGAAGCATGGTGGTGGTAGTGTCATGGCGTGGGCATGTATGGCTGAGAATCAAACTGGTTCTCTTGTATTTATTGATGATGTGACTGCTGACAAAAGCAGCAGGATGAATTCTGAAGTGTTTCGGGCAATATTATCTGCTCATATTCAGCCAAATGCTTCAGAACTCATTGGACGGCGCTTCACAGTGCAGATGGTCAATGACCCAAAGCATACTGCAAAAGCAACCAAAGAGTTTTTTAAGGGAAAGAAGTGGAATGTTATGCAATGGCCAAGTCAATCACCTGACCTGAATCTGATTGAGCATGCATTTCACTTGCTGAAGGGAAAATGCCCCAAGAACAAGCAGGAACTGAAGACAGTTGCAGTAGAGGCCTGGCAGAGCATCACCAGGGATGAAACCTAACGTCTGGTGATGTCTATGCATTCTAGACTTCAGTCTGTAATTGACTGCAAAGGATTTGCAACCAAGTATTAAAAAGTAAAAGTTTCATTTATGATTATTATTCGGTCCCATTACTTTTGGTCCCTTAACAAGTAGGAGGCACATATGCAAACTGTTGCAATTCCTACACCGTTCACCTGATTTTGATGTAAATACCCTCAAATTATAGTTGACAGTCTGCAGTTAAAGCACATCTTGTTTGTTTCAATTCAAATCCATTGTGGTGGTGTATAGAGCCAAACATGTTAGAATTGTGTCAATTTCCCAATATTTATGGACCTGACTGTACGTGCCCTCCTTCCCTCCACTTTATCCCCTGTAAAGGGATCTGGACTTTGTTGCAGGGGAACCACTAGGCTGCTGCACTTGAAGTAACTGGTGACCCACGGGGTCAGGAAAGGCAGAATACATGCAGTCCGATAAATGGTCCGTTGTCAGGGCAAGCAGCTCAGGATCAGAATAGAGATCGGGCATGGGTCAGGTCAGGTCAGGTCAGGCAGCAAAGGGTTCAATCTAGAAGTCAGGCAGAAGTCTGTACACAGAACAAGCTTTGCAGGAAACTAGCATACTAGAACCTACTGATCAGGCTCCTTTCCATGGCTTGTAGAGATCAGAGTGTGTGCATGCCGGCCCTATAAGAGCCAGAGATAGTGTGTGCACACATGACCTATGGGCAGAGAAGGTCATTATCGGCAGGAAGCAGGCCTCAGCTTGTGTGGGAGGACAGCGTTATTCCAGCAGCCGGGACCACTGGGAAGGGAGAGAGGGATGTCTGTGGGACTGGACCGCTGGAGCCCTAAAGCTATGGAGCAGGTAAACCAGGCAGCAGGCGTGCCCACCAGCAGGAAGGAGAGGAGCTATAGGCATGGACCGCTGCCATAGCAGATAACTCTGCTGTCATTTCATCACTTTTTGTCATTGTAATTAATTATCTTTTCTGGTCACATCAAACATTCCACACGACTTCTCCATCAGTCTGCTGACTTTTACAATTTCTGTTTTGCAGCTTTTAAATCAGGGTAAAGATCTGAACAATATTAAGGCTGAAGATACATATGTGAGGGGCGATGAGCAGATCATAGAGGACATTCCCACCGATAACCACCCAGGTGAGTAGTAACCACTACATAAAGCAGAGAAGACTCACAGATTCTGCTCCTTCACTGCCTACTGATGACTCATTGTATAGTCAGGTAGTGGTGGCAGTTTGGGGGTCACATATTGTACTTTCTGACAGGTTTTCCTTTATTAGCACACAATTGTTACCAATACCAGGTGTCCCACAGTATTGATCAGAAGGTTGGGGTTATCACCCATTCTTCTGACTTCTATGACTTTCCGTAGTACTTAGAGGCTTTACTGACACTTCAGAATTTTTGGAAATAGGAAAAGCCTTATGGTAGAGCCTGAAATATAAAGAGCTGAAATATAAAGAGCCAGCAATGAACAGTAGCCGCCGCCTGTCTGATCATAAAGATCTCACAATGTTCTGCCCTAAAGAAGTAATCATAGGAGGACAAATCCCCAGTGGTCAGTGACAGCTTGCCGGCCATTCTGCTCCCCCGTTCCTGCTAAAGACTTCAATGCTATACCCCACTCTCCCCCGGGGCTCTGACCAACCCCAGTATATGGGGCCCCAACATATCTCATGGCAGCTGTTAAATGGCCCCTTGTTATCGGGTCCTAGACATAAATTGTAAACCCAGTGGTGTCCTAGTATCACATCCAGACAGGGAGGGGGGAAATTGTGTAATCAATATTGGAGCCACCTATAGACTATCTAGTAGTTCAAAGAGTAATAAATTCTTCATTTTCACTGGAATAATAGTTTTTTAAATAAATGTTAATAAATGTTTTGATGCAAATAGAGAGCGACTATTATTCAAAATCCATTAAATGGAACCGGTCATCAGAAGTGGCCTATTTATTTATTGTATTTATGGAGGAGATGACGCTGTGTCTCGCCTCATCCAGCGGTACGCCCCAGTGACTACCTGAGCTATGTTTGATGACATCAGGTACATTTCAAAAGTAGATTTTTCCTACAAACAACCTGATTGTCAAATTGTACAAAACCAGTTTCTGAAAGCTGGCAGCTTGTACAGGGGGGACATGTAAATAGGTCAATAACACTCTCCAAAAGACATACTGATAGGGAACTTAGACTGAGCCCCATTGGAGACAGTGTGATCCTAATGTCTGTATAGCCCGGCTGAATATAGTAGCGCTATATAAATGCAGAACATAAATACAATAAATAAATAGGCCTCTTCTGATGATAGGTACCATTTAATGGATTTTTATCATCAGAAGTGGAATAATGTGAGTCCGTATGACATGCAGAATCACTGCACACTTCACTTGTTTGGGCAGTCACTGGGCCAAAACCGACAAAATAACTGAAGTATCAACTCAGCCTTACAGGTCAATGATGGCGTCAAGAAGAAGTGCACTCCTTTTACACCGTCGTCAGCTGATTCCACATAGATGTCTACAGAACCTGTTCTATTAAACACTTATACAAGTAGAGCCCCCCCCGACAGAGTGGAGAGGGTGTCAGCAGTAAGTTTGTGTTGACGTCACTGATTATTTTGCCCTTCCTCTGATCCATCAGAACAAAAACCCAGAAAAAACAGATCCTGTCTGTGGAGAATCCGCCTTCACTTGGTCAGCATTTGCTCAGTAATCCATCAGTATTGCTAATGCCCAAAAAAAAAAACAGGAGTGGATCAAAAACAGAGATGAGGAATATTTGCATGTCTTCTGTGTTTTGTACCCTCTCCTGCTTTTGGCTACCAAATCATAAGCCAATCCTGATGGGACCATACAGGTCTTACAGCTGCTACACAGACAGGATCCGTTGTTCATCTCATTTTTCCTTCTATCTGACAGATCAGAAGAAGGGTCAAATAAATGATGTCAGCCAGGCCGAAAGGCAAAATACTGGCCCAGTCATGAAGTGGGGAGGGTGGAAACAGCATAAGAAGTCCGCAGAGTGGCCCTATGTCATAGTGGGGAGGTGGAAGCAGCAGGAGGAGACCACAGAGTGACCCTATGACATAATGGGGAGGGTGGGAACAGCATGAGGAGTCCACAGAGTGGCAAGGTAACATACTGTGGAGGTGGCAGCAGCATGATGAGACCACAGAGTGACCCACAGTGTTAGATCAAATAAATAAAAATTAATTGAAAACACCCCAGAAAAGTCTGTAATTTTCTCACTTCACCACACAACAGCTAATACAACATATTACTGCACAGCTGAACGGCAAATATATTTTTCTTTTGCCACTAATGCACGGAAAAAAGGGCTTTACCACATATAACTGCACCGCACAAGGGCAAATAAGACGTACTGTAGAAATATTTCATTGTGATAAACCCTGTTAATGGCTGTATCAAACAGCACTTGCACCCCAATAACAAGAACGGTTTGCTCAGAGCGGTATAATGGCAATTTGGATCCCCAGTCAGTGCAGCAAGGTGTAATAGGATTGTTCCTATTACCCAGGCTGTGACCTCCCTCTACTGAACCCTGTTCAATATAAATGCTGTGGAACGATTCCTCCCTATCCTTTCCCTGCACCTTGAATAATCTTTCCCTTAACTTAAATCGTTTTTTTTACCACAATGAAGTTGTTTCTACCACTGTCCCTAGCGCCCGCTGACGTCTCTCCCTGCACTAAGTACACTGGAAAATGGCAGAATCCAAGATGGCTGAGGCTATTTATAGGGCTGTGACATCACAGGGCTGGTTGGCTGCATGCAGGCCCGTTTTAGTCAAAGTGTGACCCTCGACAAAATTAAAAGTGGGGCCCCAAATCCTGAAATATTGGACTAGCAGTCTGACAGAACTTTGTAGGCACGGACAGCGGTTGCAACCACAGCAGCTGAGTGTAGAATGCCATATTATATCTCCAGCCTTTCCACTGTAAGCTGCTGATCCTGCAGCCTCTTTAGGGATGTTCACACAGAGTATTTTTTGGATGTAATTTTTTTTTTCTAATTTTATAAAACACTTTTTGATGCAGTTTTGTCGTGGATTTTCATTCCTTTCAATGGGAATTGTGGACATGGACCCTGCGTTATGAAAGGCCAGGGCACTTCTGTTTTTCCATGGTGCAGTTTATAAAACCACAAGCTGGAAAAAAGGTATTGTCCCATCTGGGCCCCTGAAGTGAAGGGAGAGCACAGTGTGCATTCATCGTCACCCTCCATTATGCTATGAGTGTTCTGATAATAGCTGATCACTGGCTCTGCTATTTAAAAAAATTCTATAGCAGTGAATGGAGATAATGCTGCGCATGCTCACTGTTATGGGGAATGTGTGGACGTCACACTGTAATGCTCCATTCACATGTCCGTAGTGTATTGCGGATCCGCAGTACACTGGGCCGGCACCCCCATAAAAATGCCTATTCTCGTCCGCATTTGCGGACAAGAATAGGACATGTTCTATTTTTTTACGGAGCCACGCACCGGAAATGCGGATGTGGACAGCACTGTGTATGCTGTCCACATCTTTTCCATCCCCATTGAGAATGAATGGGTCCGCACCCGTTCCGCAAAATTGTGGAACGGATGTGAACCCATTCCACGGACGTGTGAATGGAGCCTATGGGGGACCTATGGATATCGCACTGTTATGGAGGGATCTGTGGATGACACTGTTATGGGGGATCTATGAATGTCATACTGTTATGGGGGATCTGTGAATGTCACACTGTTATGGGGGACCTGTGGATGTCACACTGTTATGGGGGATCTGTGGATGATACACTGTTATGGGGGATCTGTGAATGTCACACTGTTATGGGGGATCTGTGGATGTCACACTGTTATGGGGGATCTGTGGATGTCACACTGTTATGGGGGAACGTGTGGCTGTCACACTGTTATGGGGAACGTGTGGATGTCACACTGGTATGGGGAACGTGTGGATGTCACACTGGTATGGGGAACATGTGGATGTCACACTGGTATGGGGAACGTGTGGAGGACACACTGGTATAGGGAACGTGTGGAGGACACATTGGTATGGGGAACGTGTGGAGGACACACTGGTATGGGGAATGTGTGGATGACACACTGTTATGGGGAACGTGTGGATGACACACTGTTATGGGAAACGTGTGAATGTCACACCGTTATGGGGGACCTGTGGATGTCACACTGTTATGGGGGACCTGTGGATGTCACACCGTTATGGGGGACCTGTGGATGTCACACCGTTATGGGGGACCTGTGGATGACACACCGTTATGGAGGATCTGTGGATGACACTGTTATGGGGTATCTGGCTTTGTTTCGGCCACAATGTGTGACATAGCTTTACAGATTCCTTTATTAGCAGTATTGGTTTGCTTCCCCCAAGTACTGAAAAAAACTGCTAATTTGGACTCGGGTTCTTAATCTATACGCACCCCCCCAACCCCCCCCCCAGACCACCTACACAATGTTGTCTTCATTAGTTTAACTAGTGCCTTTCCATCGCCCAGACAGCCATGTGGTAATTAAACACAGCACGGCCACGTCAAAAGCACCCCACGAGCATGCAGTTTGGTTGTGCCCTGCAGTCACATTGAGCACCCAGGAGGGGTCACAGGGAGCACCCAGGAGGGGGCACAGGCGAAACACAGAGCTGACAGTGGGAACTCGCAGGTCAGTGACCATCAGTACTTGAGGGCAGTGCAGGGCTGCTACAATGAGAGTGTGACCCCAGCAGCCCTGCACCCCCTCCTCCAGAGACACTGCTGCATGATTCTTACTAGATGGTACCAGGTGCTTTAATAGGAGGGTCCTGGGAGCTCCTGCAGTCCGGCATCTGAGGTCAGAGCCTGTGGGTCAGATGCAGCAGAAGACCCGGTCATCCCAGTCTGACGTTTGGGCCTTGCAGCCTGGAACAAGTGCAGGCAAAGGCTGGGGGGAAGGGCTATGTTACCTCCGCCCACACAGAGCGTCCTGATGCCGGTCTGTGGCTTCAGGATTGTGGGTAATGCTGGCCTGTCACTGAGCTCTGGTGAGACTGGGGGGGGGGGGGGGGCAGGGGGCCCATGCATGGCATTATGGGTGATCCCGCCTTCCCATAGTTCCTTTCTCCATGTCCTCACACGTGCAGCAGCCATTTTAGGAAAAAATGTGATTCGTTGCCAATCAAAATTTCAATTTCCCTATATGTCTACATCATGTTTGGATCATTTTGTAAATGACATTTTCTTTTTTGGGGGGGGGGGGGGGGGACGTTAGAAGGCTTAGAAGTTTAGAAGCAAACCTTTACATTTTTCAGATAATTTCCAAAACCCACTCTTTAAGGACCAGTTCAGGTCTCAAGTCACTTTGTGAGGCTTACATTATAGAAACCACCCATAAATGGCCCCATTTTTGAAACTACACCCCTTAAGGTATTCAAAACTGATTTTGCAAACTTTGTTAACCCTTTAGGTGTTCCACAAGAATTAAAGGGAACCTGTCACGTTTTATAGTGTCCTAACTAAGGGCAACATAAATAAGTGACTGATTCTAGTAGCAAAATGCTGGGTCACTTTCTTTAATTGACCCAGTCAATCTGCCAACATCTTGTATTGAAAAGCTCCAGCTGATAATGATGAGTCATGAATATTTATGAGCTCCTGACTCTCCCCGCCTACCTGCTGCTGATTGACAGTTTTTTCCATATGAATCAGCAGCAGGTGGGCAGGGGAGTGGCTATAGCTCTGAATTATAAAAACTCTGGACTCACTGACATCACGCTGGACTCAAATCAGCTCATTAGCATGCAGCATGTGGCATCTTTGTGTGTATATTATGAGGTAACCATCTGTCACACCAGTAAGTGAATACATCTAAGGTACCTTTTTAGTAGTTAATGATTGTATATAATTAGTTAGATTATAGTCAAATATCCACATGACAGGTTCCCTTTAAGTCAATTGTCCAATTACTTTTGGTCCCTTTAAAGGGAACCTGTCACCTCTACTATGCTACCCTCACCAGTGGCGTCGCCAGGGGGGGGCCAGAGGGGGCCACGGCCCCCCCTACATCATGCTGGGCCCCCCATGTGCCCCCCCAACTAAACTGCGCCCCCCCCCAAAGTGAGCCGCCGCCAGGCACAGGGAGATGAGCGCTTCCATTGCGCTCATCTCCTTACTACTGCCTGTGCCAGCGGCATTCACTTGACTGATCCGAGTTCAGCTCAGCTCAGTCACAGTCTCTCTCTCACCTCACGCTGCTGGCAGCAGGGACGCAGGGAGCCGGAGCCTGAGGGAGGGACGGGGAGGAGCGTAATATGAGCTTAGAGTGGAAGCTGGCTTCTGCCAGCCCCGCCCACCAACCAATCACCGACCAGAGCTGAGGGGGCAGGGCAAGCAGACTGACAGCTCTCTGAATCGAGTTGTCTGAGTCACACAAGTAAGTGCAGGGAGTCTAAGAATAGAAAGGAATCGAATGAGTCACAAGTTAAAAGAATCTAAAGATCCGACTTAGTTTGTGACTCATTCGATTCATTGAGTTAAAAGAGCCGTGAGTCAGAGGTTAGAGCAGGTTACATTACACTGAGGCTGCTTTTGTTGCAGCAGTGATAAGATTAAGAGATAGGAGAAGTGACAGATGACACAAGAGTTTAGATTACAGGTTGAATTAAGGCTACTTTCACACTAGCGTTCGATCGGATCCGATCATAATAATGCAGACGGAGGCTCCGTTCAGAACGGATCCGTCTGCATTATATTGGCAAAAAAAAGCGAAGTGTGAAATTAGCCTGAGCGGATCCGTCCAGACTTTTACATTGAAAGTCAATGGGGGACGGATCCGTTTGAAGATTGAGCCATATTGTGGCATCTTCAAGCGGATCCGTCCCCATTGACTTACATTGTAAGTCTGGACGGATCCGCACGCCTCCACACGGCCAGTGGAGCGGAGGACAAACGGTGCCAGACTGATGCAGTCTGAGCGGATCCGCATCCATTCAGACTGCATCAGGGCTGGACGGAAGCGTTCGGGTCCGCTCGTGAGCCCCTTCAAACGGAGCTCACTGAGCGGACAGCCGAACGCTAGTGTGAAACTAGCCTAAATTAACCCTTTAGAATCAAATTGGCTTCTCAGGAGATATATATGTTAAAGGCATCTCATTCAGTAGCTATATAACTAAGGCCTCTTTCACACTTGCGTTGTCCGGATCCGCGTGTACTCCACTTGCCGGAAGGTACACGCCGGATCCGGAAAAACGCAAGTGTACTGAAAGCATTTGAAGACGGATCCGTCTTCAAAATGCGTTCAGTGTTACTATGGCAGCCAGGACGCTATTAAAGTCCTGGTTGCCATAGTAGGAGCGGGGAGCGGGGGAGCAGGTATACTTACAGTCCGTGCGGCTCCCGGGGCGCTCCAGAGTGACGTCAGAGCGCCCCATGTGCATGGATGACGTGCCATGCGATCACGTCATCCATGCGCCTGGGGCGCCCTGACGTCACTCTGGAGCGCCCCGGGAGCCGCACGGACGGTAAGTATGCCGCTCCCCCGCTCCCCGCTACACTTTACCATGGCTGCCAGGACTTTAGCGTCCCGGCAGCCATGGTAACCATTGAGAAAAAGCTAAACGTCGTATCCGGCAATGCGCCGAAACGACGTTTAGCTTAAGGCCGGATCCGGATCAATGCCTTTCAATGGGCATTAATTCCGGATCCGGCCTTGCGGCAAGTGTTCAGGATTTTTGGCCGGAGCAAAAAGTACAGCATGCTGCGGTATTTTCTCCGGCCAAAAAACGTTCCGTTCCGGAACGGAAGACATCCTGAACGGATTTCTCTCCATTCAGAATGCATGGGGATAATCCTGATCAGGATTCTTCCGGCATAGAGCCCCGACGACGGAACTCTATGCCGGATCCGGACAACGCAAGTGTGAAAGGGGCCTAAGGGTGGGTTCACATCACCTTTATGGATTGTACTGTCAGTGTCAGACTGTTGTCACTGTGGGTAACAATGCACAACAGACAACAATTCACATTGCACACCACAGTGACAGCTTCTGACTCCTGTCTGACTCCTGAGTCCTCCTGTCCGGCGTCAGCCTCAGCTTCCCTTTACTATAATAAATCACTCTTCCTGACTCACTCAATACTAGTAATCAGAGTTCAGAGAGAGCTGAAGAAGACGAGCCGACTGCACTGAGTCAGCAGCGCAGCAAGTAGTGAGTGAATCGAATGTATCAAGCATCTGCGCATGCGCACCGGCACCTAGAGTCTTCGGTTCACTTGCGAGTCAGCTCAGCAGTCTGACTCACCAAGTGAACCGAAGATCCGATTCATGAATCGGTTCATTTGAATGAGCTGATTCAAATGAACCGATTCACCTAAAGATCCGAACTTCCCATCACTAATGCGGCGGTGCAGGGGAGGGAGAGGCGTGTCCCTTCCCCTTGCTCTGATAGGCTGCAGGCACTAGGCCGGCAGCCTATCAGAGGCCGGCGCAGGCGGCGCGATGACGTCATCGCGCCGCCTGAGCCATACAGCGTGGGACACAGGCCAGAAGAGGCCTGCATCGCATCGCTGACACTGAGGTAAGTATAAGTGTTTTTTTGTTTTTGTTTTTTTACAATAGTGATACTTGGGGGGGGGGACTTAATAATGGCACATGATGGGGGGCTTACTTAATAATGGCACATTGGGGGGACTTACTTAATAATGGCACATTGGGGGGGACTTACTTAATAATGGCACATGATGGGGGTACTTACTTAATAATGGCACATGATGGGGGGACTTACTTAATGGCACATGGGGGGGGACTTACTTAATAATGGCACATGATGGGGGGACTTACTTAATATGGCACATGATGGGGGGGACCTTAATACTGGCACATGATGGGGGGCTTAATACTGGCACATGAGGGGGGACCTAATACTGGCACATGATGGGGGGGCTATACTGGCACATGATGGGGGGACCTATACTGGCACATGAGGGGGTCTTATTACTGGCACGTAATGGGGGTCTTATTACTGGCACGTAATGGGGGTCTTATTACTGGCACGTAATGGGGGTCTTATTACTGGCACGTAATGGGGGGCTTATTACTGGCACGTAATGGGGGGCTTATTACTGGCACATTATTGGTGGGCACTATAGGGGCATCTACTGAGGCAACACAAAGAAAGGGTGTTTTATATGGGGGGCTCTGTACAGTAGCATTTTATACTGGGACACATTATGGCGGGTACTATGGGGAAGGGGGGAGAGGAGTACTATGGAGTCATCTACGGGGGCACTAAGAAGGGGTAATTTATACTTGCAAAATTATGGGGGACATTGAGGGCATCTACTGGGGCATTTTATACTGGTACATTATGGGGGCACTAGGAGGAAGGGGGAGAGGAGCACTATGGGGCATTTACTGGGGGCACTATATAGGGGTATTTTATACTGGCACATTATGGGGGACATTAGCTCAACTGGGGGCATAAGGGGGTATTTTTTGCATTGTCACATTATAAGGAGAATTATTACTACTGGGGGGCATTATGGTGGGCTTTATTACTCCCACATGGTATGACCCCTAGTAGCAGCACCAGCCTCTCCCTGCTCTGCTATTCCTCTGCCTCTTCTCCAAATCCTTATTATGAAATCTTTCTCATAGGATAAAACACAACATCAGCTCCGCCGAGCCCCCGGCCAAAGTGTGGAAGTGGCGACCGAGACCCCCAAGGGCCAAGCCAAGTAACTGTAAGTGTTCATGTGAAATATGTTTGTTATACACATATAGCCTACACTGTGCCCCACAATATACAGTATACCGCTACACTGTGCCCCACAATATATAGTATGCCTCTACACTGTGTAGTCTGTTCTATAAGCACCCTTGTTCTGTGGCGGCGGACAGAAAATAATCTGGAAGTGCCCCTCCCGAGACCAGGCTCTGATCCGCCACTGGACCGCTCACAGGAGTGTACATTTCTTCTAAACTGTAATCCGTATGCTCTGACCTGCAGAAATCAGCACTCGCTCGATAACAACTAACAGGCAGGACCTGTAGGCTGTAGCCTGGCCCTGTTACCGAAGCTAGCCGAGTGGTGTAAGGTTAAGGTACTAGTAGAGATGAGCGGCCGCTTAATCCTGATTTAAAGTTAAAGTTACTGCAGGATATGGATTACGGTTTAGAAATGTCAAATGTACACTCCTGTGAGTGGCGGGGAGGGGATCTGTGGATGACACTGTTATAGGGAGGGGCATCTGTGGATGACACTGTTATAGGGAGGGGCATCTGTGGATGACACTGTTATAGGGAGGGGGAAATGGGGATGACACTGTCATGGGGTGGATCTGTGGATGACACATATAGCATAAGATGCTATACATTACACGGTATGTGGCATCCACAGATCCCCCCCATAGCAGTGTCATCCACAGATCCCCCTCTCTATAAAAGTGTCATCCACAGACAGCTGGACTTTTCTTCCCTGTTGCGGTTTTAGGTATTGGGTAAAGTATTGCAGCATTTCTAAGCGTACTTGTGTAAATGTATCGTTGTTATAGCTGCCCCCCCTACTTTTGTCCTGGCCCCCAGTGTGCCCCCCCAAAATTTGAAAGCTAGAGACGCCACTGACCCTCACTGAGCGTTTCTAAATGTTCATTGTGTTACCCTAAACATATAAATTACACTTCATTTCATTTGCAGACGAATTCAATAAGTATTATGCATTTTTGTACTTCCCGCCTTTTATGCAAATTAACATAAGAGTCATATCTGACTTGTGTGACCAGAGAAGAGTCATATTTTCAAGCTCTGACTCATGTCACTTTTTTTTACACAATAAAAGCACACAGAGCTATGGGGACTGGGTATTGCGGATGTGCTAGCGGCCATCTAGCAACCCATGTCCTCAGCTCTATACCCAAATTCCAGGTGACAGGTTCCCTTTAAAAAACAGGGTGCCACATGTAAAGGAGCTGAAACTCCTAAACACTTCATCCAATTTTAATGTGGAGCCCTCAAATGAAATCTAAAAGTCTGGACTTTGTCCATTATATAACTATAACATGAATATGTTTTAGTGAACAGGTAATAAAAACTAAATTTGTGTCAGTTTCCAAATATATATGGACCTAACTGTGTGTGTGTGTATATATATATAGAGAGAGAGAGAGAAACAAAAAACAAAGTGGCAGCACCGTCACTGGTGTAGACAAAAGGGTGCAGCTGGCCCAATATGGATATAAGCCAATCCAAATAGATAAAATTGTAAAAAAGGGCAGCACTCCAGAGAGTAAAAATGACTTTATTTACCCAAATGGGACCAAAAGGCTCCTACATAGAGGAAGGCTTGAGGAGGGCTCCTGCATAGAGCCGAAACGTTGCATGTCCCATTTGGGTAAATAAAGTAATTTTTTGCATTTTTACTCTCTGGAGTGCTGCCCTTTTTTACATATATATATAATATAGAGATATACACACACACATTGTATAAGCATGTAATGTGTATGAGTAATGCCCAACATGTATACAGTATATTCATGTAAGTGTCTATGTAGTATGTACTTACATGTGTGTAATTTAATGATGGACCTTTATGTGTGTGAGTGAATCTATTTTATTATATAGGCTGGGATCACATCATGGTTGTGATATATGTTTAGTTTGTACGTTGGAAAAACTGCCAACATAAAAGGTAAATGTGTCCAGAGGCTTTTGGTCTCCATCTGGCTTCTATACATCCGTAATCCATACAACTATATCCAGTAAAAAAAAAAAAAAGCTAAATGTCACTGTCTGGTATCTGTCATATGCATCAATTCAATGTATATATCCTGGGTGTATATGTTAGAGCCCACAAATGTGATATGAACAAACCATTATATGTACAGTACATGCCGACATTATTTATATGTATGTGGTATATGAGCAATAATATATTTACTACATAGTAACATAGTATATAGGGCCGAAAAAAGACATTTGTCCATTGAGTTCGGCCTTTTATCCTGCAAGTTGATCCAGAGAAAGACAAAAACTGTGAGGTAGAAGCCAATTTTCCCAATTTTAAGGGGGAAAAAAAAATTCCTTCCCGACTCCATTTAGGCAATCGGAATAACTCCCTGGATCAACGACCCCTCTCTAGTATCTATAGCCTGTAATATTATTACGCTCCACAAATACATCCAGGCCCCTCTTGAACTCTCTTAGTGAACTCACCATCACCACCTCCTCAGGCAGAGAGTTCCATAGTCTCACTGCTCTTACCGTAAAGAATCCTCTTCTATGTTTGTGTACAAACCTTCTTTCCTCCAGATGCAGAGGATGTCCCCTCGTCACAGTCACAGTCCTGGGGATAAATAGATGATGGGAGAGATCTCTGTACTGCCCCCTGATATATTTATACATAGTAATTAGATCTCCCCTCAGTCGTCCTTTTTCTAAAGTGAATAACCCTAATTTTGATAATCTTTCAGGGTACTGTAGTTCCCTCATTCCAGTTATTACTTTAGTTGCCCTCCTCTGAACCCTCTCCAGCTCTGCTATGTCTGCCTTGTTCACAGGAGACCAGAACTGTACACAGTACTCCATGTGTGGTCTGACCAGTGATTTGTAAAGTGGTAGGACTATGTTCTCATCACGGGCATCTATGCCCCTTTGATGCAACCCATTATCTTATTGGCCTTGGCAGCAGCTGCCTGACACTGGTTTTTACAGCTTAGTTTGCTGTTCACTAAAATTCCTAGGTCCTTTTCCATGTCAGTGTTACCCAGTGTTTTACCATTTAGTATGTACGGGTGACTTGCATTATTCCTATCCCATGTGCATAACCTTACATTTGTCAGTGTTAAACCTCATCTGCCACTTATCTGCCCAAGCCTCCAATCTATCCAGATCCCTCTGTAGCAGTATACTGTCCTCTTCCGTGTCAATTACTTTACACAGTTTAGTGTCATCTGCAAAAATTATATTTTACTGTGCAAGCCTTCTACAAGATCATTAATAAATATATTGAAGAGGATAGGGCCCAGTACTGACCCCTGAGGTACTCCACTAGTGACAGTGACCCAATCTGAGTGTGTACCATTAATAACCACCCTCTGTTTTCTATTACTGAGCCAGTTACTTACCCACATACAGACGTTTTCTCCCAGTCCGAGCATTCTCATTTTATATACTAACCTTTTATGTGGTACAGTGTCAAATGCTTTGGAGAAGTCCAGATATACGACATCCATTGATTCGCCGCTGTCAAGTCTAGAACTTACCTCCTCATAGAAACTGATTAAATTAGTTTGACATGACCGATCCCTCATGAAGCCATGCTGATATGGCGTTATTTGCTTATTTTCATTGAGGTGCTCAAAGATAGCATCTCTTAGAAAACCTTCAAACAGTTTACCCATGACGGATGTTAAAAATAACGGCCTATAGTTTCCAGGCTCTGTTTTTGGACCCTTTTTGAATATTGGCACCACATTTGCTATGCGCCAATCCTGTGTAACACTTCCTGTCAGTATAGAGTCCTTAAATATCAGAATTAAGGGTCTGGCTATGACATTACTTAATTCTCTTAGGATATGGGGGTGTATGCCATCCGGTCCTGGCGATTTGTCTATTAATCTTTTTAAGATGCCGCTGTACTTCTTCTGGGTCAGGCAGGGCACTTTTAATGGGGAATTTACTTTTACATTCTGCATTTCATATGACAGTTTATTTTTATCAGTTAATACAGTAGAGAAAAAAATATTTAGGAGCTTTGCTTTCTCCTCATCGCTCTCTGCAACTCATCACTCTGTAAAGGGCCGACACCTTCAGATTTATACTTTTTACCATTTATATAATTAAAGAACATTTTAGGGTTAGTTTTGCTCTCTTTGGCAATTAATCTCTTGGTCTCTAGTTTGGCCGCTTTTATTTGTTTTTTACATATTCTATTTTTTTCCTTTTAGTTTTTCAGTGCTTCCTCTCGACCCTCCTGTATTAGTGATTCAAATGCTTTCTTTTTGTCATTTATTGCTTTCTTTACAGTTTTATTTATCCACATTGGTTTCTTCTTGTTCCTTAACCTTTTATTCCCAAGAGATATGTACCTATCGCAATTAGATTTTAGGATGCTTTTAAAAATATCCCATTTTGTGGCTGTATTTTTTATTTTTGAGGACTTTCTCCCAGTTAGTTAGGCCTATGACCTCTCTTAGTTGGCTAAATTTAGCTTTTTAGAAGTTTGGTATTTTTGTTCCTCCCTGAAGAAACACTCTTATGAATGATAATTGGAAGGTTATTACTTTATGGTCACTATTTCCCAGGTGTCCCCCAACCTGCATATCTGTTGTTCTGTCAGGTCTATTGGTTAATACTAAGTCTAGTATGGCCGTCCCTCTAGTCTGGTCCTGAACCAGTTGGGAAAGGTAATTTCTTTGTCTTTAGTTATTGCCAAGAACCCGTTTCCTTTATGAGATGTACAAGGTTTTAGTTTCCCAGTCTATATCTGAGTATTTGAAGTCCCCATAATAACGACCTCATTATGATTTGCCGCCTCGTCTATCTGGTTTAGCAGTAAATTTTCTGTGAGATAGAAGGTGGGCTTTCAGCTTCAATGTCTGGTGTGTTTTGTGCTTAAGTGCAGTTAGTGATCAGTGTGTGAGACGGACACCAGCTTATAACACTGACTCACAGATCCCTTGTGTACCTATGAAGATGCTGGCTTCAGCACAAGAGTGGAAAATACAAGTGAACAGCCTGGTGACCTAACATCATCATCTACCGGTCCAGGCTATTGGTCTACTGTCAGATTGTTATCGGTTTTCCTATAGTCAGTTGATATTTGAATTTTGCTCTATGACTTGTAATTTGTATGGATTTTCTTTATATAGAACTATTATAAAATGTATATAATTTTAAGGTTCTATTATTTAAAAATGATAAAACTCAGATTTATTCTTGGCAGATGACTGTACCAGGATCTCAGAGAAACATGTGATGTCAGATTTTAGAACAGATGATTGTGGTGTCAGAGAAGATACACATGATGAGCATGCCATTATCTCAGACCTATCCTCAGCCTTTCAGAACAAAGATCTATCATCTGATCCTCTGGATGGATTTCAATCTCCTGATTCATCACAGACTGTTATGCAAAATAAAAGGCACATAAGAAGTGTTCAACATCAAAGAAGTCATACAGGGGAGAATGCTCTTTCATGCTCAGAATGTGGGAAATGTTGTAAATCTAAATCATATCTTATGAGACATCAGAGAACTCACACAGGGGAGAAGCCATTTTCATGTTCAGAATGTGAAAAACATTTTAACTCTAAATCAAATCTTGTTAGACATGAGAGAACTCACACAGGGGAGAAGCCATTTTCATGTTCAGAATGTGAAAAACATTTTAACTCTAAATCAGATCTTATTATACATCAGAGAACTCACACAGGGGAGAAGCCATTTTCATGTTCAGAATGTCAAAAACATTTTAACTCTAAATCAGATCTTATTAGACATCAGAGAACGCACACAGGTGTAAAGCCATTTTCATGTTCAGAATGTGAAAAATATTTTAACCGTAAATCACATCTTGTCAGACATAAGAGAATTCACACAGGGGAGAAACCATTTTCATGTTCAGAATGTGAAAAACATTTTAACTCTGAAACACATCTTGTTATGCATAAGAGAACTCACACAGGGGAGAAGCCATTTTCATGTTCAGAATGTGGGAAATGTTTTCAGCAGAAATCACAACTTCTTAAACATCAGAGAATTCACACAGGGGCAAAGCCATTTTCTTGTTTAGAATGTGGGAAATGTTTCACTGATAAATCAACTCTTGTTAAACATCAGGCAATTCACACAGGGGAAAAGCCATTTTCTTGTTTAGAATGTGGGAAATGTTTTACTCGTAAATCAACTCTTGTTAAACATCAGAGAAGGCACACAGGGGAGAAGCCATTTTCTTGTTTAGAATGTGGGAAATGTTTTATTCGTAAATCAATTCTTGTAATACATGAGAGAACTCACACAGGGGTGAAGCCATTTTCTTGTTTAGAATGTGAGAAATCTTTCATAAATAGATCAAATCTAGTTGCACATCAGAGAATTCACACAGGGGAGAAGCCATTTTCTTGTTTAGAATGTGGGAAATCTTTCCAACAGAAATCAAATCTTACTATACATCAGAGAATTCACACAGAGGAAAAGCCATTTTCTTGTTTACAATGTGGGAAATCTTACACATACAAATCATGTCTTGTTGTACATGAGAGAAGTCACACAGGGGAGAAGCCATTTTTTTGTTTACAATGTGGGAAATCTTTCATACAGAAATCAAATCTTGTTAAACATCAGAGAATTCACACTGGAAAGAAGCAATTTTAATGTTCAGAATGTGGTAACTAGAGATGAGCAAACTTTTTGAAAAATTAAATTCTGCAGCTTGGTCATAGTTCAACAAGAAATTTGATTTGTTCCGAATTAATTTGTCACGAATTACTATTTTAAAACCCCATTCAGCCTATCAATGAGACCATTTTTAATGCCCCCTTAGACCGAAGTGCACCCGTCTAGCAGCCATTAAAATCACCTCATCCATTTGCTCACACAGGGGCTCCTCTCTTGATTGAAAAAGACCTGCTGAAGGACCTGTGCTTAGTTTGATGACTTCACCACGTGATCATGCTGGGAGAGCACGGTGATATCATCACATTGAGTGCAGGTCCTTCGACAGGTCTTTTTTAGTTGAGAGGAGCGGACTGCCTCTGTGCGAGCAAGTGGATTAGGAAAAATGATTCGTAATCATGAAGCCCAAGGAAATTTGGCTTCATTTAAAATCAAATTTTTCCTAAAATTCAGACTAAATTCCACTTTGAATGGTTCGCTTTTTTGAACACTAGTGATAACCATAAAGCAGATCTTGTTAGACATCGGAGAATCCACACGGGGAGAAATTATTTTCATGTTCTACAAAGGGATTTTAAAATTTTTTGTCAACTTGCATTACAAGTTGTCGTTTTTATGGTGCCATTTTGGGGTACACACGACCTCCTAATTAACTTATTTTAATTCTTTCTGGGAGAAAGATGGGGAAAAACATCAATACTGTTTATACGCTATAAAATTTGCAGCGTTTATTTTTTGCCACAAATGACTTAAGTTTTACTACATATAGAAATTTAAAGGACAACTGATTATGCAGGTTAGGCTCATGGAACACTGATAATCACGCCATCCGCTGCTCACCAATGTACCTCTTGCTATCCTACTCTCTGGGGGTTTGGTTCCTTTTCTGCACTGGCTCCTTTTGTTCCTTATATAGGTTACGGACAGCATAACTAGATTATCAGTTAAATCCATGATTTTGTACCATGAGCCTAACCTGTATAATCAATTGTCCTTTATATTTTTTTATGCCTCCATGCCTATATGTAATAGTGCTAGTTTTACAGAATATCCTTATAAGCCATATAGTACCACTATCTCTGATGCAATCTTATCTCATCCATACTTACCTAGTTCTATTTTTTGGACTTCACAGACTTCTATTTTCAGTCTCTCAATCACCATTTCGGATTGCTAATCATGTACCTTTATTGTTTATCGTAATTATGTACCCAATTATTTATATTGCCATGTTCTTTTGTCCAGGCCATGAACAAGGTGTATGTTGGACCGAAACGTTGGCCAGTGACTATTTATGCGGATGGATTAAAATAATGAAATAAAAATAATGAAATAAATAAGAAATCAGTTACAAAATTTCTTCAGTGCCGTGGTATCCTATCAATACTGTTACCCCCTTTACCACTGAGCTCCGCCTATCTCCTAGAGGAGTGCCGTTCAATTCTTTTGTTCACATGATTCCCTTAGACTTTATATAACTGTGTCAAACATATTGTTACCATTTATTAATAAATATCTGCATTTTGGGCCTATGTCTCTTTATTCTTTAGAAGATAAGATATGGTCCCAGAACCTACGGAGTTAGGCTAGTTTCACACTTGCGGCAGGACGGATCCGACAGGCTGTTCACCATGTCGGATCCATCCTGCGGCTATTTCGCCGTGCCCGCAGACCGCCGCTCCGTCCCCATTGACTATAATGGGGACGGGGGCGGAGCTCTGGCGGTGCACGGAGAAAGCCGCCGGACTAAAAAGCCTGACATGCAGTAATTTTAGTCCGGTGGCCTTTCTCCGTGCACCGCCGTGCTGCGCCGGAGCTCCGCCCCCGTCCCCATTGTAGTCAATGGGGACGGAGCGGCGGTCCGCGGGCACGGCGAAATAGCCGCAGGACGGATCCGACATGGTGAACAGCCTGTCGGATCCGTCCTGCCGCAAGTGTGAATAATGTGCTTAGCGATGTGCTAATGTCAGCTGAACCTAATTAGCTTATTCCTACTTTTATCTATGCCCCTGTTACTCCAGAAATATAAGTTTTATAATAAGCTAATTATTCTCTAGGAGCAGGGGGGGGGGGGGCATTGCCCCTGCTCCTAGAGGCTCCGTTCTTCCACCTCTGGCCTCGCCCTGCTACACTAGATTGACAGGGCCAGGCAGTGTTCACCTCCTCCTGCCGGCCCTGTGCTCTGGGAAAATCTTGTGCCAATTTGGCGCATGTGCAGTGAGGAAGCCGGCAGTTGCCGAGCACCCTTCACTCACTGCGCCTGCGTCGAATACTGAACGGGACAGCTCAGGCGCGAGATTTACACGGCAGTAGGAGACCAACGCTGCCTGGCCCTATCAATCTAGTGTACCAGGGCGTGGCCAGAGGTGGGAGAACGGAGCCTCCAGGAGCAGGGGTAACACCTCCCCCTGCTCTTAGAGGCTAATTAGCATACAGTATTATAAAACTTATATTTCTGGAGTAACGGGGCATAGATAAAAGTAGGAATAGGCTAGTTAGGTTCAGCTGGCTTTAGCACATGGCTAATGTCGGCTAGTTTAATAGGGTTAATTCTGGTGACAGAAACCCTTTAAGGAAGAGTTGGTGGTCACTGTGTGTGCACATAGTGAGGGGAGACTTCCACCATGGGTCCCAGACTTTTGTGGATTTTTTTAGGACATTTTGAGGGTCATTTATCAAAGAGACTTTTTACTCTGGTCTTTGATAGCCGCTAGACTGCCAAAGGATGTGCCTAATTTATCACAAAACATACAATTCATAATAACTTAGGCGTATACTCTGGCACTGTGCGTCTGACGTGAAATTCTACTCCACTCCCTGAGAGGAGTAAATTTTAGACAACTTTTACACCTGAAATTGTTTAAACGTTTGTGAATGTACCAGGGCCAATTTGCCAGCCCCGCCATTCCCTAGTGGCAAGAAGAGTGAAAAAATGTCTGAGTGATAAAGTATTGTCACACAGGCTTGGGCCTTGCGACTTTCTATACTCCCAAATCTGGCATGTAAGTAAATGATCCCATTTCTGTTTTTTTATGTTAAACCTAAATGAGGGAGTCTCCTTCCATCCATCTCATCGCTATATTTTGCTTTGCTAAGAAAAATGTTTACAATTCACAGTTTGATTCCCATGCACCACTCCAAATGCTCCATATTTGACTTGGGAAGGTCTTCAACCAAAGCGTGCAACTCTCACAAGAGGAATCGGTGCAAGGCAATGGAGACTGTCATTAGCACTTCCCAGGCAGATCTGCATAGGGAAACGTACCGGCGCACCAGCTGCCTTGCTCAGGTCCCCGCTGTCAGTATCCACTTTGACCCCACTGCTGGCCGCAGTGGTGACCTGCTGCCTTTGCATCATGGCAATTGGGCACATGATGCAAGATGAACGCTGTGACTAGCAATTTGCTGCAAAGCGGCTATTGGCAGCAGGGGACCTGACCAAGGCAGCTAAGGCCAGGGAGTAAAAGAGTCGGGACTCCGTACCGGTGAGCAGGTAAGTGTGCTCCCCTTTGCAGGTCTGCTTAGAAGAGGGGGCTGCCAAAAACAAAAAGGTGCACAACCTTTTTGAAACCATCAACATTTCAGCCACAAAAGGCTGTTTTGGTTTTGCCATGAGGACGAACAAGGAAAGCAAATCAAACACCAGTTTCGGCAACAATTTTTTTTTTTCACTACTCTGAAAAGGCAATAAGGTGGGCATTAGTACTAAGAGGAAATGCTCTAAATTACACTGGGATGGCTCAGTCTTACAGGCCAGCATAGCACACCATAATAGATATTTAACATGGGCAGGTAGCATCCCTTCCTTATGTGATTATTCTTTTTTTCTCTGTCACTGCAATTACCTTTTCCAGATCCACTGACACCCAAGATGAGGTAGGACCAGTTGGTTCTTTAATTTATTGCAAGGTGTATTGGTACCACCTCAGACGATACCACACCTCACAGCCCAGCCTGACGTCACTGGTTTCTAAGTTAAGTTACGTCTTCCCTGGAAGTATGTAAGGTCAGCTTGTCACAGTTTATACAGACACCTTCTGTCCGCACGGGCACAGGGAGTGAGAGAGGGTGCTCCATGCTACCTTGACCATGACACAACACTTGCTCACAACCCTGACAAGCTGAGAGCCTTTTCACTGCCCCAGTGAAACAGAGCCCTGCCAGCCTGGTAGACTGCCAGCAGTTGCTTGTTAGATATAACCCTGTTAACGGTCCGGGCTTATATCGGGACAGAAACTACCCCCAGGTAGCGTATAACGTTATGCCGAGACGGACGAGTGGGATTCATGGATCGAGATACAGAACAACGCAAGATTAATTTATATAGTTAATTGCCAATATTGCAGAAAAGACCGGCACTCGCTGTAGATCAATCTTGTATTTATTCAGTCACATATACAGGGAATAAGTGACGCGTTTCAGTGCAATTTTTTTGTTAAAAAAAATAAATAATATTAATATTTTTTTTTAAAAGGGAATTTTTACCAAGAAAAAAAGGGGAGAGTTGTATTTTTTAGTATTTTTAGTAAGGTAATCTATCAAAGGAAGCTTTGTACGTTGTATTCACGATTGAGTCCACGGGGCTCAATCGTTTGTAATCGGGGTATCCAATAAGCCTCCCTTTGAAGCAATAATTTATTTCTATCTCCACCTCGGCGTGGGAGGGGTACACTTTCAATAATCTGATAACGTAACTTTGCCACTGTGTGCCTATGTTCGCGGAAATGAAATTGTACGGGAAATAATAAATTTAGCTTTTTTTTGTCTTGTTCCCCGATTCTGAATGAATGCCACTGCTGTTGAATTGTCCGAATGGATTTGGTATTTTAAGTGACTTTGTGCCACTTTCAAGGCTTCCCAAATTGCTCTTAGTTCCTTGTAATTGGATGAAAGAGGTCTTATGGAGTTGGTCCAGATCCCCTGCTAGGGCAAGAAACACTAATCGGACGGAACTATTAACAACTAAGCCTAAAAATCCCACTGAACAGGTAGTCAGATGCATTGGCACCTTTGATGCCCAAAATAATCAAATCTATCAAATTTTGAACAAACACTGGCATGTCCTCTGGGCGGACAATGACCTGAGGGCAGTGATCACCAAGAAACCAAGTGTCACGTACCGTAGAGGCAAAAACCTCAAGGACACCTTGGTCCATAGTTTTTACCATCCCACACTACCTAACACCACCTGGCTCACATCAAAAATTGTGGGTACTTACCCGTGCGGAGATTGCGTCTTCTGTACCCTTGTGAAGAGATGCCAGTCATTCGTTAACCCTGTGGATGAGAAGGAATACTATATAAGACAATATATTAATTGTAAGACCAAAGGCATTGTCTATGCCATCCAATGCTCGTGCCCTAAAATCTATGTTGGTAAGACGTCTCAGGAGTTTAGGAGGAGAATTTCACAACATCTTAGCAGTATTAACACCGAAGCTGACACCTCAATCTCCAGACACGTCAGGGCCCACAATGGTGGTGACCATAAGGCTTTAAAAATTTGGGGAATTTGTAAGAAAACCCTAGGTGCCAGGAGAGAAGACTTGGACGCCATCCTTTTACAGGAAGAGACCAGGTGGATTTATAGGCTTGATAGCCTCAGTCCCAAAGGTCTCAATGAAGGTTTTGCCTTCACAGCTTCTTTAAGAGTGAGGGAGAGGTACTACTTTATGTTGGTTTTTCAATTATTGCATTCTTATTATATATATTTTTTTGTCCAGTACTGCATTAAGTGTCTATTTTGACACGTTTCAACATTTTGGACCATTATCCCACAGTTTCTGAAATCTTGGGGTGCCACAAGGGTGGTATCAACTATTCATAATCCTTTTTGAGGGTGTTTTTAGATCTTATAGGGAGATATTTGCCCTATAAAATAGTCAAATGCATCGGAGTCACCTTTGCTAGTAAAGATTGAGGGTTCTAAAGAATTGGTCTAAAATCTATAAATATGGCATACATCTACATCATGCCATTTTTTTTGCTGCCAAAAGGTTGGATCTTTGCCGAACTATTATGACTCCTCTATTCAGATATAGTCTTCTGACATTTCATCTTGCGGGTCCCCTAAGACCCCATAGTGACATGTCAGTATGTACTAATAATAATAATTCCTTATATATACAGGGAGTGCAGAATTATTAGGCAAATTAGTATTTTGACCACATCATCCTCTTTATGCATGTTGTCTTACTCCAAGCTGTATAGGCTCGAAAGCCTACTACCAATTAAGCATATTAGGTGATGTGCATCTCTGTAATGAGAAGGGGTGTGGTCTAACGACATCAACACCCTATATCAGGTGTGCATAATTATTAGGCAACTTCCTTTCCTTTGGCAAAATGGGTCAAAAGAAGGACTTGACAGGCTCAGAAAAGTCAAAAATAGTGAGATATCTTGCAGAGGGATGCAGCGGCCAGATGGATGGGCCCGTGGCTGGATTGGTAAAGGGCAGAGAGCTCCAGTCCGACTCAGACGCCAGCAAGGTGGAGGTGGAGTTCTGGTTTGGGCTGGTATCATCAAAGATGAGCTTGTGGGGCCTTTTCGGGTTGAGGATGGAGTCAAGCTCAACTCCCAGTCCTACTGCCAGTTTCTGGAAGACACCTTCTTCAAGCAGTGGTACAGGAAGAACTCTGCATCCTTCAAGAAAAACATGATTTTCATGCAGGACAATGCTCCATCACACGCGTCCAAGTACTCCATAGCGTGGCTGGCAAGAAAGGGTATAAAAGAAGAAAATCTAATGACATGGCCTCCTTGTTCACCTGATCTGAACCCCATTGAGAACCTGTGGTCCATCATCAAATGTGAGATTTACAAGGAGGGAAAACAGTACACCTCTCTGAACAGTGTCTGGGAGGCTGTGGTTGCTGCTGCACGCAATGTTGATGGTGAACAGATCAAAACACTGACAGAATCCATGGATGGCAGGCTTTTGAGTGTCCTTGCAAAGAAAGGTGGCTATATTGGTCACTGGTTTGTTTTTGAATGTCAGAAATGTATATTTGTGAATGTTGAGATGTTATATTGGTTTCACTGGTAAAAATAAATAATTAAAATGGGTATATATTTGTTTTTTGTTAAGTTGCCTAATAATTATGCACAGTAATAGTCACCTGCACACACAGATATCCCCCTAAAATAGCTAAAACTAAAAACAAACTAAAGAGTACTTCCAAAAATATTCAGCTTTGATATTAATGAGTTTTTGGGGTTCATTGAGAACATGGTTGTTGTTCAATAATAAAATTAATCCTCAAAAATACAACTTGCCTAATAATTCTGCACTCCCTGTATACACCTACACTTATTACCTATATCCTCTTGGATTATTATGGGATACATTTCTGTACTATCTATGAGGTCATTCATTTTTTGCACACACCTAACCCCTAATGACTGTTTATTAGTTGGCACTAATGCCACTAATCTATAATAATAGTAGGCAGTGTGATAGATAAACAGAATAGGCATTTCTGCTATACTGCACTTAGATCGCACTTACTATATTGATGTCTATGGCACAGTTTAAAGTTATTGGAGCACTTGGTTTGCCCCCTGTATTCAGATGTATAAATGTAGCCTTCACTAACATATATGAAGTGTATGTGCATGTCACCTCAGCGCAGCGCATGCGCATAACCAAAGCCTGGGTCCGATTTAGCCCAAGTGCCTTTGCATCTTCCTGGATGAAGTGTATGCGCATCCCGATTCGGCGCAGCGCATGCGCACTGCACAAATATGGGCTCGATCTAGCCTAAGTGCCTGCGCATCCTCCTAGTGTGCAGCGCCGTCCTGATGATGTAATCGGGAGGCGCCTGACACCGGCGGATGACCTGCCCTGAACTCTGCTTCTAGTATAAGGTGATAGGTCAACGTCTAGCGTGTCTTGACTATGAATGGACGATTCTCCTGTCATTTAGTCATTAAACTATTTAACCCTCCTCTCTGTGGCTGCACCCATTGCTGCCCATTTCCCCTGAAGAAGCCAGTTATCTGGCGAAACATGTCGGGGGGCAGTTTGTTGTTTTATTGCGCAGTCTCCTCCTTCAAAGTGAATAAACTGTGGTTGTCCGCTTGGACTAGCATACAGCACCGTGTCTGCCTAAGTTGTGGTGCTCCTAGCTTTTCAGCATCAAGTTGACCTGCTGTGTGTGTGTGGGAGATAATTGTCTCCCCTGTCAGAGGGTTGACGTCGTATAGGCCCCCATGCTTTACACTGCCAAACGGCCAGCAGTATAGAGCTAGTAATAGCCCCGCAAACGGCGACACTGAGGCACCTCAGTGAGAAGGTGGGAGTTAGTGGCCCCTCCCGTGTCCTTTTCATTGTTGTTTATCAATTTATATTCCAGTTGAAGTGGGGACTGTAATTTTAACTCTTAGTTTTTGGTCTGTAGGAAAATTAATAAAGATAAGCAAATAATTCACCCACCTATTGATATTTAGGTTTTAGTCTATTCAGAATTATATGTTTCTAGTACTATCAACGGAGCGCTACAACTTAGGGATCACTGGTGCAATTAAGGGTCCATTTTTCAATCTTTATCATATTTCTATCATATATCCATTTACCTGAGTGAATTACATGGTGTTAATTAAATGGCTGTTAAGCTTATCCTCCCCCATTCATCACATGGCTGGTGTATAGACCATATGCATAAGGGGGTCAGCCCCCGGTCCACATGGTCATCCAGTCCTATATTAACATTCATTCTTGGGGGATTAGGGGGAATGGGAGGCGACACTCCAATGACTGGATGAGCCTTCTCCCTTACCCCTTTCTTTTAAGTTATTTATGGATGGATCTGCCTTTTCATTATTCAGCGCAATCACCATATCACAAGAGGGGAAATAAAGGAATTGAGATTGGTCCATTGGGGCGCCGTGGCTTCCTTATCTGTTGCTGAAAATTACGGGAACCCCTGGACCGGGATCCACCGCTGCAGGCACCACCACAAACTGGAATACGGATACAACAGTGAGTAGTGCCAGCCTATTACTATATTGTGCTGATGGAGGGCGGAGGACAGGCACACTCATACAGCACATTCTTTGTAATTTCTGCTGGAAATTGTGGGCGGATTATAATGGATTCACCTAAAAACCTTCTTTATACAAGTGAACAAATTTCGCACATCCTGCGGGGTAATGAAGATGAGGGAGCATTCCTGAATAAACCCACAGTGGTCATGTGATCGGGAATACCGGCGCATGACAACAGGATTAGGCCTGGCGGAAGTATTATCAGAAGGGCGGAAGTGACGACACTGGCGCAAGCGCAGCCTGAATTGAGGGACGCCGATAATGAAGTATACAGCGTGCAGGTACACTAGAGAGATGCAGGTCCGATGGAGGCTCCTACAGCATGGAGGCAGGGTAGGCAATGATCTAAGTATGAAAGTTAATGAGGATATATGCTTTGAGAATTGTAGGATGTACACAGGGGGTTAATGGGTAGGGCCGAGCAGTAACCAATGCGAGGCCAAGGGGAGGTATTTAAATGTTCACTGTGCTATTGTTGTATTGTGCTCGATAAAGACCGTTTGGTCGAAACGTCGCTACAAGAGGTGAAATAAAGGAATGGAAATTGATCCATTGGAGCGCCGTGGCTGTTAATAATCAGAGGACAAGTATACCCACCCCCCATCCCATATACCCCACATTGCAGGGCCCACTCATGCCCCCCCCTTTCCCACAGACAGCAGCACGAGATCCCATTGTTTGATCTGCCTGGGTTCCCCACACACCATAGTCTCCCCAACACCACACACTAGCCCCCACAGGAGCCTGGGACTACCCTACTGCCACCTCAGTCCACGTCTGATCTTAATGGCTCCCACACAATACTCCCTGCTGACCCCATAGGCCCCAAGATCAGGGACTGCACCCCCTCTGGCTAGACTGCTCCCCCAGTACTACTGTCTGACCAGGTGTCCTACAGACACACAATTCTCACCATGTGCCCCTTCTCTCACACAGACCGGACATCAGATCTACAGACCATTGTCTGCACCCTGCACCCACCGACTGCTGCTCGAGCCCCTCCAGCGAACTGGTCCCAAGGTACAAACTGTACTAACCACCAAACAGGTCGCCATCTGTACCCGCTACCTATAGCTCTCCCCAACGCCTGGCCAGAATACACCACATGCCCCCCTCACAGATTTACATCCCATAAATATCCCCCCCATCCTGCACCCTCACATCCCACAGAATACACCCCCCTACACACAAATTTACACCCTATAATTCCCCCTCCCCCTCCCTGCACCCTCACGGCCCCCAGATTACAGCCGACTCTGTACTGTAACCCCTGTAACTGCACCAGATTTCCACTCCATGACCCCCACTGCCCCTGAGTGCTCCCGCCTGCACCCTCATATATGAGCTCCATCTGCCGCCCCTCCCCCGTCTCCCCATGAAAGCCTCTGGGTACTCCATGGACTGGCACCACAATCATGGCACGCACAGCCCCTCCCCCTGGCACGCACATGCCCTCCCCCTGGCACACCCAGCCCCTCCCCCTGGCACACACAAGCCCCTCCCCCTTCCACAAGCTCCTGCGAGTCCGGGTTTTGTCCAGCAGCCTGTCCACAAACCACGTAAGGATCACCGTGACCAGTGACGTCCACTGAACCTTACTAGCAACTCCGTTCTAGTGCCATTACCATGGAAGGTTAACTAGTAAGTGGTCCTGGTGTGCTGGGCTGCGGGTCTTCCTCTCCGTTGTTCTGGTGCGGTCTCCCTGTGGGGTGTCAGGATTAGGGAACAGGGTTACAGTCAGGGAGGTTTTGTGGAGAACATTAGTTTCTAGAACAACCTTGGGGGCGGGGCCTAACATCCTCTCAGAAGCCCATACATTCTAGGTGGGTACTATGTTTGGGTCCATGCAGGGCAGGTAGGGTGGTAGTCAACCGCCATTGTCTGCCAGGATTACTGGGGCAGAGGGGGCATTAACCCCTTCACCGCCAGCTCTCTCGCCAGGCACAGTCAGCCTCCGCCAGCACTCAGCCCACTAGGCACTAGGCTGCCAGGGACTGACTGAGCTACAGGAGCAGCACCGGGGTCTATCTGAGTGTAATCTGTATGTACAGCGCAGGTATATACATAGTCATCCTCCTGTTATTATAGTATATACTATGCTGGTATAACCTGGGTCTATCTGAGTGTAATCTATATGCACAGCGCAGGTATATACATAGTCATCCTCCTGTGTATTATAGTATATACTATGCTGGTATAACCTGGGTATATCTGAGTGTAATCTATATGTACAGCGCAGGTATATACATAGTCATCCTCCTGTGTATTATAGGTATATACTATGCTGGTATAAACCTGGGTCTATCTGAAGTGTAATCTTATGTACAGCGCAGGTACATACATAGTCATCTCCTGTGGTATTATAGTATATACTATGCTGGTATAACCTGGGTCTATCTGAGTGTAATCTATATGTACAGCGCAGGTATATACATAGTCATCCTCCTGTGTATTATAGTATATACTATGCTGGTATAACCTGGGTCTATCTGAGTGTAATCTATATGTACAGTGCAGGTATATACATAGTCATCTTCCTGTGTATTATAGTATATACTGTGCTGGTATAACCTGGGTCTATCTGAGTGTAATCTATATGTACAGCGCAGGTATACATAGTCATCTCCTGTGTATTATAGTATATACTGTGCTGGTATAACCTGGGTCTATCTGAGTAAATCTATATGTACAGCAGGTATATACATAGTCATCTCCTGTGTATTATATATACTGTGCTGGTATAACCTGGGTCTATCTGAGTGTAATCTATATGTACAGCGCAGGTATATACATAGTCATCCTCCTGTGTATTATAGTATAGACTATGCTGGTATAACCTGGGTATCTGAGTGTAATCTATATGTACAGCGCAGGTATATACATAGTCATCCTCCTGTGTATTATAGTATACTATGCTGGTATAACCTGGGTCTATCTGAGTGTAATCTATATGTACAGCGCAGGTATATACATAGTCATCCTCCTGTGTATTATAGTATATACTGTGCTGGTATAACCTGGGTCTATCTGAGTGTAATCTATGTACAGCGCAGGTATATACATAGTCATCCTCCTGTGTATTATAGTATATACTATGCTGGTATAACCTGGGTCTATCTGAGTGTAATCTATATGTACAGCGCAGGTATATACATAGTCATCCTCCTGTGTATTATAGTATATACTATGCTGGTATAACCTGGGTCTATCTGAGTGTAATCTGTATGTACAGCGCAGGTATATACATAGTCATCCTCCTGTGTATTATAGTATACTATGCTGGTATAACCTGGGTCTATCTGAGTGTAATCTATATGTACAGCGCAGGTAATACATAGTCATCCTCCTGTGTATTATAGTATATACTATGCTGGTATAACCTGGGTCTATCTGAGTGTAATCTATATGTACAGCGCAGGTATATACATAGTCATCCTCCTGTGTATTATAGTATATACTGTGCTGGTATAACCTGGGTATCTGAGTGTAATCTAATGTACAGCGCAGGTATATACATAGTCATCCTCCTGTGTATTATAGTATATACTGTGCTGGTATAACCTGGGTCTATCTGAGTGTAATCTATATGTACAGCGCAGGTATATACATAGTCATCCTCCTGTGTATTATAGTATACTATGCTGGTATAACCTGGGTATATCTGAGTGTAATCTATATGTACAGCGCAGGTATATACATAGTCATCCTCCTGTGTATTATAGTATATACTATGCTGGTATAACCTGGGTCTATCTGAGTGTAATCTATATGTACAGCGCAGGTATATACATAGTCATCCTCCTGTGTATTATAGTATATACTATGCTGGTATAACCTGGGTCTATCTGAGTATAATCTATATGTACAGCGCAGGTATATACATAGTCATCTCCTGTATATTATAGTATATACTATGCTGGTATAACCTGGGTCTATCTGAGTGTAATCTATATGTACAGCGCAGGTATATACATAGTCATCCTCCTGTGTATTATAGTATATACTGTGCTGGTATAACCTGGGTCTATCTGAGTGTAATCTATATGTACAGCGCAGGTATATACATAGTCATCCTCCTGTGTATTATAGTATACTGTGCTGGTATAACCTGGGTCTATCTGAGTGTAATCTATATGTACAGCGCAGGTATATACATAGTCATCTCCTGTGTATTATAGTATACTATGCTGGTATAACCTGGGTCTATCTGAGTGTAATCTATATGTACAGCGCAGGTATATACATAGTCATCCTCCTGTGTATTATAGTATAGACTATGCTGGTATAACCTGGGTATATCTGAGTGTAATCTATATGTACAGTGCAGGTATATACATAGTCATCCTCCTGTGTATTATAGTAT